>NC_056444.1:74719531-74725415 GCF_018296145.1 Oncorhynchus tshawytscha | reverse complement strand
AATCAAATCAAATTTTATTTGTCACATACACATGGTTAGCAGATGTTAATGCGAGTGTAGCGAAATGCTTGTGCTTCTAGTTCCGACAATGCAGTAATAACGAGCAAGTAATCTAACTAACAATTCCAAAAAAAACTACTGTCATACACAGTGTAAGGGGATAAAGAATATGTACATAAGGATATATGAATGAGTGATGGTACAGAGCAGCATAGGCAAGATACAGTAGATGATATCGAGTACAGTATATACATATGAGATAAGTATGTAAACCAAGTGGCATAGTTAAAGTGGCTAGTGATACATGTATTACATAAGGATGCAGTCGATGATATAGAGTACAGTATCAACGTATGCATATGAGATGAACAATGTAGGGTAAGTAACATTATATAAGGTAGCATTGTTTAAAGTGGCTAGTGATATATTTACATCATTTCCCATCAATTCCCATGATTAAAGTGGCTGGAGTAGAGTCAGTGTCATTGACAGTGTGTTGGCAGTAGCCACTCAATGTTAGTGGTGGCTGTTTAACAGTCTGATGGCCTTGAGATAGAAGCTGTTTTTCAGTCTCTCGGTCCCAGCTTTGATGCACCTGTACTGACCTCGCCTTCTGGATGGCAGCGGGGTGAACAGGCAGTGGCTCGGGTGGTTGATGTCCTTGATGATCTTTATGGCCTTCCTGTAGCATCGGGTGGTGTAGGTGTCCTGGAGGGCAGGTAGTTTGCCCCCCGGTGATGCGTTGTGCAGACCTCACTACCCTCTGGAGAGCCTTACGGTTGAGGGCGGTGCAGTTGCCATACCAGGCGGTGATACAGCCCGCCAGGATGCTCTCGATTGTGCATCTGTAGAAGTTTGTGAGTGCTTTTGGTGACAAGCCGAATTTCTTCAGCCTCCTGAGGTTGAAGAGGCGCTGCTGCGCCTTCCTCACGATGCTGTCTGTGTGAGTGGACCAATTCAGTTTGTCTGTGATGTGTATGCCGAGGAACTTAAAACTTGCTACCCTCTCCACTACTGTTCCATCGATGTGGATGGGGGGGGGGTGTTCCCTCTGCTGTTTCCTGAAGTCCACAATCATCTCCTTAGTTTTGTTGACGTTGAGTGTGAGGTTATTTTCCTGACACCACACTCCGAGGGCCCTCACCTCCTCCCTGTAGGCCGTCTCGTCGTTGTTGGTAATCAAGCCTACCACTGTTGTGTCGTCCGCAAACTTGATGATTGAGTTGGAGGCGTGCATGGCCACGCAGTCGTGGGTGAACAGGGAGTACAGGAGAGGGGCTCAGAACGCACCCTTGTGGGGCCCCAGTGTTGAGGATCAGCGGGGAGGAGATGTTGTTGCCTACCCTCACCACCTGGGGGGCGGCCCGTCAGGAAGTCCAGTACCCAGTTGCACAGGGCGGGGTCGAGACCCAGGGTCTCGAGCTTGATGACGAGCTTGGAGGGTACTATGGTGTTGAATGCCGAGCTGTAGTCGATGAACAGCATTCTCACATAGGTATTCCTCTTGTCCAGATGGGTTAGGGCAGTGTGCAGTGTGGTTGAGATTGCATCGTCTGTGGACCTATTTGGGCGGTAAGCAAATTGGAGTGGGTCAAGGGTGTCAGGTAGGGTGGAGGTGATATGGTCCTTGACTAGTCTCTCAAAGCACTTCATGATGACGGATGTGAGTGCTACGGGGCGGTAGTCGTTTAGCTCAGTTACCTTAGCTTTCTTGGGAACAGGAACAATGGTGGCCCTCTTGAAGCATGTGGGAACAGCAGACTGGTATAGGGATTGATTGAATATGTCCGTAAACACACCGGCCAGCTGGTCTGCGCATGCTCTGAGGGCGCGGCTGGGGATGCCGTCTGGGCCTGCAGCCTTGCGAGGGTTAACACGTTTAAATGTCTTACTCACTTCGGCTGCAGTGAAGGAGAGACCGCATGTTTCCGTTGCAGGCCGTGTCAGTGGCACTGTATTGTCCTCAAAGCGGGCAAAAAAGTTATTTAGTCTGCCTGGGAGCAAGACATCCTGGTCCGTGACTGGGCTGGGTTTCTTCCTGTAGTCCGTGATTGACTGTAGACCCTGCCACATACCTCTTGTGTCTGAGCCGTTGAATTGAGATTCTACTTTGTCTCTGTACTGGCGCTTAGCTTGTTTGATAGCCTTGCGGAGGGAATAGCTGCACTGTTTGTATTCAGTCATGTTACCAGACACCTTGCCCTGATTAAAAGCAGTGGTTCGTGCCTTCAGTTTCACACGAATGCTGCCATCAATCCACGGTTTCTGGTTAGGGAATGTTTTAATCGTTGCTATGGGAACGACATCTTCAACGCACGTTCTAATGAACTCGCACACCGTATCAGCGTATTCGTCAATGTTGTTGTCTGACGCAATACGAAACATCTCCCAGTCCACGTGATGGAAGCAGTCTTGGAGTGTGGAGTCAGCTTGGTCGGACCAGCGTTGGACAGACCTCAGCGTGGGAGCTTCTTGTTTTAGTTTCTGTCTGTAGGCAGGGATCAACAAAATGGAGTCGTGGTCAGCTTTTCCGAAAGGGGGGCGGGGGCAGGGCCTTATATGCGTCGCGGAAGTTAGAGTAACAATGATCCAGGGTCTTTCCACCCCTGGTTGCGCAATCGATATGCTGATAAAATTTAGGGAGTCTTGTTTTCAGATTAGCCTTGTTAAAATCCCCCAGCTACAATGAATGCAGCCTCCGGATAAATCGTTTCCAGTTTGCAGAGAGTTAAATAAAGTTCGTTCAGAGCCATCGATGTGTCTGCTTGGGGGGGGGGATATATACGGCTGTGATTATAATCGAAGAGAATTCTCTTGGTAGATAATGCGGTCTACATTTGATTGTGAGGAATTCTAAATCAGGTGAACAGAAGGATTTGAGTTCCTGTATGTTTCTTTCATCACACCATGTCACGTTGGCCATAAGGCATACGCCCCCGCCCCGTCTTCTTACCAGAAAGATGTTTGTTTCTGTCGGGCGCGATGCGTGGAGAAACCCGTTGCTGCACCGGCTCGGGATTGCGCTCTCTCCAGTTAGCCATGTTTCCGTGAAGCAGAGAACGTTACAGTCTCTGATGTCCCTCTGAATGCTACCTTGCTCGGATTTCATCAACCTTGTTGTCAAGAGACTGACATTGGCAAGAAGAATGCTAGGGAGTGGTGCACGATGTGCCCGTCCCGGAGTCTGACCAGAAGACCGCTCGTTTCCTCTTTTTCTGAGTGCGTTTTTTTTTTGGTCGCTGCATGTGATCCACTCCCGGTTACACTGGTTGTAAGGCAGAACACAGGGATCCATCGCTAAAAACATATTCTTGGTCGTACTGATGGTGAGTTGACGCTGATCTTATATTCAGTAGTTCTTCTCGGCTGTATGTAAAGAAACCTAAGATGACCTGGGGTAACTAGTGTAAGAAATAACACGTAAAAAAACAAAAAACTGCATAGTTTCCTAGGAACGCGAAGCGGGCGGCCATCTCTGTCGGCGCCGGAAGTACAATCAGATAGATTGTGAGGGCCACAAAGTTGGGTAAAGGGTTGAACCTAAAAGCTGACCAGTGCCATCATAGTCATGTACAGTCGTGGCAAAACGTTTTGAAAATGACACAAATATTCATTTTCACAAAGTCTGCTGCCTCAGTTTGTATGATGGCAATTTGCATATACTCAGAATGTTATGAAGAGTGATCAGAGGAATTGCAATTAATTGCAAAGTCCTTCTTTGCCATGCAAATGAACTGAACCCCCCCAAAAAATTCCACTGCATTTCAGCCCTGCCACAAAAGGACCAGCTAACATCATGTCAGTGATTCTCTCATTAACACAGGTATGAGTGTTGACGAGGAGAAGGCTGGAGATCACTCTGTCATGCTGATTGAGTTCGAATAACAGACTGGAAACTTCAAAAGGAGGGTGGTGCATGGAATCATTGTTCTTCCTCTGTCAACCATTGTTACCTGCAAGGAAACACGTACCGTCATCATTGCTTTGCACAAAAAGGGCTTCACAGGCTATGATATTGCTGTCAGTATGATTGCACCCAAATCAACCATTTATCATCAAGAACTTCAAGGAGGAAGCGGTTCAATTGTTGTGAAGAAGGATTCAGCGCGCCCAAGAAAGTTCAGCAAGCACCAGGACTGTCTCCTAAAGTTGATTCAGCTGCGGGATCAGGGCACCACCAGTACAGAGCTTGCTCAGGAATGGCAACAGGCAGGTGTGAGTGCATCTGTTCACACAATGAGGCGAACTTTTAGAGGATGGCCTGGTGTCAAGAAGGGCAGCAAAGAAGTCACTTCTCTCAAGGAAAAACATCAGGGACAGACTGCTATTCTGCAAAAGGTACAGGGATCGGACTGCTGAGGACTGGGGTAAAGTCATTTTCTCTGATGAATCCCCTTTCCAATGGTTTGGGGCATCCGGAAAAAGCTTGTCCGGAGAAGACATTGTGGCGCTACCATCAGTCCTGTGTCATGCCAACAGTAAAGCATCCTGAGACCATTCATGTGTGGGGCTGCTTCTCAGCCAAAGTGGGATCACTCACAATTTTGCCCTAAGAACACAGCCATGAATAAAGAATGGTACAAACACATCCTCATCCGAGAGCAACTTCCCCCAACCATCCAGGAACAGTTTGGTGACGAACAATGCCTTTCCCAACATGATGGGGCACCTTGCCATAAGGCAAAAGTGATAACTAAGTGGCTCGGGAACAAAACAGGATGGACAAACAAAAACCCACAAATTCTGACAAACTTCAAGCATTGATTATGCAAAAATGGGCTGCCATCAGTCAGGATGTGGCCCAGAAGTTAATTGACAGCATGACAGGGTGGATTGCAGAGGTCTTGAAAAGAAGGGTCAACACTGCAAATATTGATTCTTTGCATCAACTTCATGTAATTGTCAATAAAAGCCTTTGACACTTTTGAAATGCTTGTAATTATACTTCAGTATTCTATAGTAACATCTGGCAAAAATATCTAAAGACACTGAAGCAGCAAACTTTGTGGAAATTAATATTTGTGTCATTCTCAAAACTTTTGGCCACGACTGTAATGGCAATTTTGGGTAACACTTTGGGGGTACTATGTCCTGGCAAAATAAATACTGAGGTATGCCATACCGGTAAAAACATGAGCCTATGACAATGATTAAAAATAAAATCAAGAAAGCCTACAGTTATTATACAACTATTTATCATTACCTCATTAAAATTTGCAAAAGGTCTTGAAAATAGGTGGTATAGCCTACACTCCCATAATGTGATGTGGTTCAACGAGAACACTGACATTTTGACAAGGCAGAGATGAGTGGCCGAGACACGCGGACAGCAGTGGATGCATACATTCTGGCCTACACTCTTAGAAAAAGGGTTCCAAAATGGTTACTTACTTTGCTGTCCCCATAACAGAAACGTTTTGGTTTCAGTTAGAACCCTTTTGGGTTCCATGTAGAACCCTCTGTGGAATGGGTTCATCATGGAACCAAAAAAGGTTCTACCTGGATCAAAAAACAGTTCTTCAAAAAGGTTTTTCTATTTGGGAAAGCCGGAGAACCATTATAGGCTCTGGATAACACCTTTTCTCCTAAGAGCGTAATGACAATTGCCAAAATGTTGTGTAACAGATGTTTCTTTCCATTCAGCACTGTTTGGAGGCTGAAAATACAATGAGTGTACAAAACATTAGAAACACCTTCGTAATATTGAGTTGCACCCCCTTTTGCCCTCAGAACAGCCTCAATTCGTCAGGACATGGACTTTCCAAGGTGTCGGAAGCGTTCCACAGGGATGCTGACAGTTGTGTCTAGTTGGCTGGATTTCCTTTGGGTGGTGGACTATTCTTGATACACACGGGAAACAGTTGAGCATGAAAAACCCCTGCCC
>NC_056444.1:74715040-74719431 GCF_018296145.1 Oncorhynchus tshawytscha | reverse complement strand
CAAATCCGACAATGCAGTTATAACGAGCAAGTAATCTAACTAACAATTCCAAAAAAAAAAAACTGTCATACACAGTGTAAGGGGATAAAGAATATGTACATAAGGATATATGAATGAGTGATGGTACAGAGCAGCATAGGCAAGATACAGTAGATGATATCGAGTACAGTATATACATATGAGATAAGTATGTAAACCAAGTGGCATAGTTAAAGTGGCTAGTGATACATGTATTACATAAGGATGCAGTCGATGATATAGAGTACAGTATCAACGTATGCATATGAGATGAACAATGTAGGTTAAGTAACATTATATAAGGTAGCATTGTTTAAAGTGGCTAGTGATATATTTACATCATTTCCCATCAATTCCCATGATTAAAGTGGCTGGAGTAGAGTCAGTGTCATTGACAGTGTGTTGGCAGTAGCCACTCAATGTTAGTGGTGGCTGTTTAACAGTCTGATGGCCTTGAGATAGAAGCTGTTTTTCAGTCTCTCGGTCCCAGCTTTGATGCACCTGTACTGACCTCGCCTTCTGGATGGCAGCGGGTGAACAGGCAGTGGCTCGGGTGGTTGATGTCCTTGATGATCTTTATGGCCTTCCTGTAGCATCGGGTGGTGTAGGTGTCCTGGAGGGCAGGTAGTTTGCCCCGGTGATGCGTTGTGCAGACCTCACTACCCTCTGGAGAGCCTTACGGTTGAGGGCGGTGCAGTTGCCATACCAGGCGGTGATACAGCCCGCCAGGATGCTCTCGATTGTGCATCTGTAGAAGTTTGTGAGTGCTTTTGGTGACAAGCCCGAATTTCTTCAGCCTCCTGAGGTTGAAGAGGCGCTGCTGCGCCTTCCTCACGATGCTGTCTGTGTGAGTGGACCAATTCAGTTTGTCTGTGATGTGTATGCCGAGGAACTTAAAACTTGCTACCCTCTCCACTACTGTTCCATCGATGTGGATGGGGGTGTTCCCTCTGCTGTTTCCTGAAGTCCACAATCATCTCCTTAGTTTTGTTGACGTTGAGTGTGAGGTTATTTTCCTGACACCACACTCCGAGGGCCCTCACCTCCTCCCTGTAGGCCGTCTCGTCGTTGTTGGTAATCAAGCCTACCACTGTTGTGTCGTCCATAAACTTGATGATTGAGTTGGAGGCGTGCATGGCCACGCAGTCGTGGGTGAACAGGGAGTACAGGAGAGGCTCAGAACGCACCCTTGTGGGGCCCCAGTGTTGAGGATCAGCGGGGAGGAGATGTTGCCTACCCTCACCACCTGGGCGGCCCGTCAGGAAGTCCAGTACCCAGTTGCACAGGGGCGGGGGTCGAGACCCAGGGTCTCGAGCTTGATGACGAGCTTGGAGGGTACTATGGTGTTGAATGCCGAGCTGTAGTCGATGAACAGCATTCTCACATAGGTATTCCTCTTGTCCAGATGGGTTAGGGCAGTGTGCAGTGTGGTTGAGATTGCATCGTCTGTGGACCTATTTGGGCGGTAAGCAAATTGGAGTGGGTCAAGGGTGTCAGGTAGGGTGGAGGTGATATGGTCCTTGACTAGTCTCTCAAAGCACTTCATGATGACGGATGTGAGTGCTACGGGGGCGGTAGTCGTTTAGCTCAGTTACCTTAGCTTTCTTGGGAACAGGAACAATGGTGGCCCTCTTGAAGCATGTGGGAACAGCAGATAGGGATTGGTATAGGGATTGATTGAATATGTCCGTAAACACACCGGCCAGCTGGTCTGCGCATGCTCTGAGGGCGCGGCTGGGGATGCCGTCTGGGCCTGCAGCCTTGCGAGGGTTAACACGTTTAAATGTCTTACTCACTTCGGCTGCAGTGAAGGAGAGACCGCATGTTTCCGTTGCAGGCCGTGTCAGTGGCACTGTATTGTCCTCAAAGCGGGCAAAAAGTTATTTAGTCTGCCTGGGAGCAAGACATCCTGGTCCGTGACTGGGCTGGGTTTCTTCCTGTAGTCCGTGATTGACTGTAGACCCTGCCACATACCTCTTGTGTCTGAGCCGTTGAATTGAGATTCTACTTTGTCTCTGTACTGGCGCTTAGCTTGTTTGATAGCCTTGCGGAGGGAATAGCTGCACTGTTTGTATTCAGCCAGGTTACCAGACACCTTGCCCTGATTAAAAGCAGTGGTTCGTGCCTTCAGTTTCACACGAATGCTGCCATCAATCCACGGTTTCTGGTTAGGGAATGTTTTAATCGTTGCTATGGGAACGACATCTTCAACGCACGTTCTAATGAACTCGCACACCGAATCAGCGTATTCGTCAATGTTGTTGTCTGACGCAATACGAAACATCTCCCAGTCCACGTGATGGAAGCAGTCTTGGAGTGTGGAGTCAGCTTGGTCGGACCAGCGTTGGACAGACCTCAGCGTGGGAGCTTCTTGTTTTAGTTTCTGTCTGTAGGCAGGGATCAACAAAATGGAGTCGTGGTCAGCTTTTCCGAAAGGGGGGCGGGGCAGGGCCTTATATGCGTCGCAGAAGTTAGAGTAACAATGATCCAGGGTCTTTCCACCCCTGGTTGCGCAATCGATATGCTGATAAAATTTAGGGAGTCTTGTTTTCAGATTAGCCTTGTTAAAATCCCCAGCTACAATGAATGCAGCCTCCGGATAAATCGTTTCCAGTTTGCAGAGAGTTAAATAAAGTTCGTTCAGAGCCATCGATGTGTCTGCTTGGGGGGGGATATATACGGCTGTGATTATAATCGAAGAGAATTCTCTTGGTAGATAATGCGGTCTACATTTGATTGTGAGGAATTCTAAATCAGGTGAACAGAAGGATTTGAGTTCCTGTATGTTTCTTTCATCACACCATGTCACGTTAGTCATAAGGCATACGCCCCCGCCCCTCTTCTTACCAGAAAGATGTTTGTTTCTGTCGGCGCGATGCGTGGAGAAACCCGCTGGCTGCACCGCTTGGATTGCGTCTCTCCAGTTAGCCATGTTTCCGTGAAGCAAAGAACGTTACAGTCTCTGATGTCCCTCTGGAATGCTACCCTTGCTCGGATTTCATCAACCTTGTTGTCAAGAGACTGGACATTGGCAAGAAGAATGCTAGGGAGTGGTGCACGATGTGCCCGTCTCCGGAGTCTGACCAGAAGACCGCTTCGTTTCCCTCTTTTCTGAGTCGTTTTTTTTTTTGGTCGCTGCATGTGATCCACTCGGTTACACTGGTTGTAAGGCAGAACACAGGATCCGCGTCGCGAAAAACATATTCTTGGTCGTACTGATGGTGAGTTGACGCTGATCTTATATTCAGTAGTTCTTGTCGGCTGTATGTAAAGAAACCTAAGATGACCTGGGGTACTAGTGTAAGAAATAACACGTAAAAAAACAAAAAACTGCATAGTTTCCTAGGAACGCGAAGCGAGGCGGCCATCTCTGTCGGCGCCGGTGAACCATTCCTCGTGAAGCTGGTTCAGTGAATGCCGATAGTGTGCAAAGCTGTTATCAAGGCAAAGGGTGGCTACTTTGAAGAATCTCAAATATATTTTTATTTGTTTAAAACTTTTTAGGTTACTACATGATTCCATATGTGTTATTTCATTGTATTTATGTCTTCACTATTATTCTACAATGTATAAAGTAGTAAAAATAAAGAAAAACCCTTGAATGAGTAGGTGAGTCCACACTTTTGACTGGGACTGTAGCTAGCTAGCTAAACAATGGGCCATAATCACATCTCATGATGTTACTACCCTGCATGAATCTGCAGGTTGCTAACCAACCAGGTTCAATGTTAGCTCACTAGCTAACATTAGGCTATAACTAGAAGAGCAAATGGCTCTGAGATACAAATAATAAGATCATACACTTAGCGTTAGTTAGCAAGCCAGCCAGCTAACGTTAGCTAGCTAACTAACAGTACACTTTAACTTGAAATGAAAATGACTTTGTCAAAATTAGAAATGTGTAATATCTGAAAATGTAACTAGCTAGACTATCTTACCCATATCCATCATGGATGGAAGCTTCTCCCTGTCACAGATGCCATGGTTGCCCTTAGTTTGAAGATGTAATCCGGAGACAGGTGTTTTCTCCATCTTCTTAGCTATCATACTCTAATTCCACTGATTTCAAAACTCGGTCCTCCAGAAAGTGGAGAGCAACACTTATGCAGGTCTACTATTATCAATATATATATTTTTAAAGCCACGTTAGACAGGTTTACCTAAACATACTGACCAGCTCAAATAGACAGATGTGTGCTGTATGGCAGACCAATCCGAACTCTTCTCTTGGCATGTCCAGCCCACTCATTATCTCAGCCAATCATGACTAGCGGGACGGTTGCTGACTTTTTCAGTGAATAAACCTACTTGGCTCGTAATATAACAATTTTATTAATATTTACAGATGGCATACAAGTTAGTTTTAGTAGGCT
>NC_056444.1:74709985-74714940 GCF_018296145.1 Oncorhynchus tshawytscha | reverse complement strand
TATTGCGTCAGACAACAACATTGACGAATACGCTGATTCGGTGTGCGAGTTCATTAGAACGTGCGTTGAAGATGTCGTTCCCCATAGCAACGATTAAAACATTCCCCTAACCAGAAACCGTGGATTGATGGCAGCATTCGTGTGAAACTGAAAGCGCGAACCACTGCTTTTAATCAGGGCAAGGTGTCTGGTAACATGACTGAATACAAACAGTGCAGCTATTCCCTCCGCAAGGCTATCAAACAAGCTAAGCGCCAGTACAGAGACAAAGTAGAATCTCAATTCAACGGCTCAGACACAAGAGGCATGTGGCAGGGTCTACAGTCAATCACGGACTACAGGAAGAAATCCAGCCCAGTCACGGACCAGGATGTCTTGCTCCCAGGCAGACTAAATAACTTTTTTGCCCGCTTTGAGGACAATACAGTGCCACTGACACGGCCTGCAACGAAAACATGCGGTCTCTCCTTCACTGCAGCCGAGGTGAGTAAGACATTTAAACGTGTTAACCCTCGCAAGGCTGCAGGCCCAGACGGCATCCCCAGCCGCGCCCTCAGAGCATGCGCAGACCAGCTGGCCGGTGTGTTTACGGACATATTCAATCAATCCCTATACCAGTCTGCTGTTCCCACATGCTTCAAGAGGGCCACCATTGTTCCTGTTCCCAAGAAAGCTAAGGTAACTGAGCTAAACGACTACCGCCCCGTAGCACTCACATCCGTCATCATGAAGTGCTTTGAGAGACTAGTCAAGGACCATATCACCTCCACCCTACCTGACACCCTAGACCCACTCCAATTTGCTTACCGCCCAAATAGGTCCACAGACGATGCAATCTCAACCACACTGCACACTGCCCTAACCCATCTGGACAAGAGGAATACCTATGTGAGAATGCTGTTCATCGACTACAGCTCGGCATTCAACACCATAGTACCCTCCAAGCTCGTCATCAAGCTCGAGACCCTGGGTCTCGACCCCGCCCTGTGCAACTGGGTACTGGACTTCCTGACGGGCCGCCCCCCAGGGTGGGTGAGGGTAGGCAACAACATCTCCTCCCCGCTGATCCTCAACACTGGGGCCCCACAAGGGTGCGTTCTGAGCCCTCTCCTGTACTCCCTGTTCACCCACGACTGCGTGGCCACGCACGCCTCCAACTCAATCATCAAGTTTGCGGACGACACAACAGTGGTAGGCTTGATTACCAACAACGACGAGACGGCCTACAGGGAGGAGGTGAGGGCCCTCGGAGTGTGGTGTCAGGAAAATAACCTCACACTCAACGTCAACAAAACTAAGGAGATGATTGTGGACTTCAGGAAACAGCAGAGGGAACACCCCCCCCATCCACATCGATGGAACAGTAGTGGAGAGGGTAGCAAGTTTTAAGTTCCTCGGCATACACATCACAGACAAACTGAATTGGTCCACTCACACAGACAGCATCGTGAAGAAGGCGCAGCAGCGCCTCTTCAACCTCAGGAGGCTGAAGAAATTCGGCTTGTCACCAAAAGCACTCACAAACTTCTACAGATGCACAATCGAGAGCATCCTGGCGGGCTGTATCACCGCCTGGTATGGCAACTGCACCGCCCTCAACCGTAAGGCTCTCCAGAGGGTAGTGAGGTCTGCACAACGCATCACCGGGGGGCAAACTACCTGCCCTCCAGGACACCTACACCACCCGATGCTACAGGAAGGCCATAAAGATCATCAAGGACATCAACCACCCCGAGCCACTGCCTGTTCACCCCGCTGTCATCAAGAAGGCGAGGTCAGTACAGGTGCATCAAAGCTGGGACCGAGAGACTGAAAAACAGCTTCTATCTCAAGGCCATCAGACTGTTAAACAGCCACCACTAACATTGAGTGGCTGCTGCCAACACACTGTCAATGACACTGACTCAACTCCAGCCACTTTAATAATGGGAATTGATGGGAAATGATGTAAATATATCACTAGCCACTTTAAACAATGCTACCTTACATAATGTTACTTACCCTACATTTACCCTACATTATTCATCTCATATGCATCACGTATATACTGTAAAATATATCACTAGCCACTTTAAACAATGCTACCTAATATAATGTTTACATACCCTACATTATTCTTCTCATATGTATACATATATACTGTACTCTATATCATCTACTGCATCTTTATGTAATACATGTATCACTAGCCACTTTTAACTATGCCACTTGGTTTTACATACTCATCTCATATGTATATATTTTCGATATCATCTACTGTATCTTGCCTATGCTGCTCTGTACCATCACTCATTCATATATCCTTATGTACATATTCTTTATCCCCTTACACTGTGTATAAGACAGTAGTTTTGGAATTGTTGGTTAGATTACTTGTTCGTTATTACTGCATTGTCGGAACTAGAAGCACAAGCATTTTGCTACACTCGCATTAACATCTGCTAACCATGTGTATGTGACAAATAAAAATTTGATTTGATTTTGTTCATCATATATGCATAGTCACTTTAACCATATCTACATGTACATACCTCAATCAGCCTGACTAACCGGTATCTGTACGTAGCCTCGCTACTTTTATAGCCTCACTACTTTATATAGCCTGTCTTTTTACTGTTGTTTTATTTCTTTACCTACCTATTGTTCACCTAATACCTTTTTTGCACTATTGGTTACAGCCTGTAAGTAAGCATTTCACTGTATTCGGCGCACAGTGACAAATACACTTTGATTTGATTACCGGCACACTGGCAGTCACGAGTCATGACCACAGTCAAATTCCATGTGACCTTTGAGTCACGGTAACTATGCTTCTCAAAAACTGTGCTCTGATGCCGCTGATGGTCATTAGTAGGCTATCAAACTTGCTAACTGCCAGTAGCTAATGGCCTGCTACTCAGCCCTCTCTTGTCCCTCTAATCATGCTGACATCAATGCAAATGCAATCAAAAATCAAACACTTCATGGATCCTCTCCTCATAGCTGGTGGACGCATTGAATGAAGTGCAACATTTCTATAGGCTATGCTATTAAAAAGAGGATCTCATCAACATTTTATAGGCTAGGCCTACTATATTTACATCTCAACTTTCCTAATATTAAGCACATTGCTATGCTTTACAACTGGAGAAGCCTACCTGGCTGGCATGAAAATGAACCACAGAAAGTTTCCTCCATTCTCTGTTCAAGTGAGTGCAGATCACTTCTTTTTCCCTGTCCCACGACAGGTGCATGATAATGGCCCGTTCTAAATCAAAACATATTTCACATATTATTTAGTATATGTAAAGACAAAATCAAATTTAGAACAGTCTGATGAGGGAGAATGATGCCCAGCCTGTGCAGTATAAGGCACAAAATAGTACATACATTTTTTTTGTTACTTTTTCAAATCATAGTCACATGCATTATGTAGCCTGCCTAGACCATAGGCCTATATGTTTTAATAGGGTTTAACAACTAAAAGTGGCCAAATAACTCTAATAGTAACCTATAGACCTAGGGCTTTTGGAACTGGTTTAGAGAGCCGATAACCCAAAAGAGCTTATAGTGAAGCATCTGTTCTTATAAACCCAATCATTGCACAATCGCGTGTGAAAACAGAGTTTTGACTGGCCACTATTTAAAAGAGGATCCCAGCTTTTCTCTGCTGTATTTATTGCTCAATTCTTAAAATGAAGCACATTCACATTAATCTGTTTTACAGCCAGTGTAGCCTAACCGCAGGAAGTGCTTCCTCCATTTACTTCTATCCATTAGCTATACAAGTGCAGTCAGAACAGGATCTGCACACACGTGTTCACATTTTCCGTCTGTTGCCCACATCGCAGTCATTGTTGTTTTCATCAATAATAATAACTTTGGAAATGTGTGTATTTCTATCAAAGTAAGTATCTTATTACATAATAATACTTTATTTATGTCGTTTCTACTGTAGCTTACCGTATGTATGGAGCATAATATATTTGTGTATATTCCTCATAAATCGGACATGCGAGTTAACGTTACTCATTTAATAACCTTATGGTGTTATATTCAATCATGCTTAGGTAGCTAGCTACATTCTTCTATTAGCTCTGTAAAACAATGCTAATTGTGGCAGAGAAGTATTAGCTTGTGTTGTATTTTTGAAGCTACCCTGGCCTTATGACTCCCAAGTCTACAGCACTGCATCTCAGTGCTAGAGGCATCAGTGCAGACACCCTGGTTTGAATCCAGGCTGTATCACAACCGGCCGTGATTGGGAGTACCATAGGGGCGCACAATTTCGCCTAGCGTTGTCCGAGTTTGGCCAGTGTAGGCCGTCGTTGTAAATAATAATTTGATGTTAAAATGACTTGCCTTGTTAAATAATGGTTAATTAAATTTATATATGACCATAGTTTGTTTTCATTTGGCCTATTTAGCATAGCTTTGTTCTGCCCTGCCTTGCTCCCCTTGTGGAACTCAAAAGTTACTTTTTTCTGACTGTTATAATATTGTTTTATTGCTATATCCTTATTGTATTCTAATTAGTAATAATTCCTCTTTATTCTATACTTTCAGAATCGACAAACACTATTTGCCAATATCATAACTGGAACTGGAGCTGGACATCTTTGGTGCTGAAGATTGAGGCCAGCTTTTGTATGCTAGCATACACAGTTTTAATGGATGAAAACACATAGGCCAATATATAACAGTTGTCTATTTTATTGCAGTAGTGGTGGTGGTTGGTTGAACAACCACAACAAAAAATTGTTTTAATAGAGGGAAAAAAATGAATATGCATAACCCATATTTCATATTCATGCAGTGGCTGAACAACAACTGCATTTCCATCCCCACCTCTGAAAGGCATAGTGTCATGGCAAGTCTGTCAAGTTCAGTTCAGTCAGTCACTAATTGCTTCAGATGTGCTCAATAGTGCTTGAGCATATGATACTCCCCAAAGCATGGTGAAATACATAGAGGTG
>NC_056444.1:74562732-74709885 GCF_018296145.1 Oncorhynchus tshawytscha | reverse complement strand
TATAGAGAGCAGTAAGGTCTACTGTATATATGTTTATATAGAGAGCAGTAAGGTCTACTGTATATATGTTAATATAGAGAGCAGTAAGGTCTACTGTATATACAGTATGTTCTATAGAGAGCAGTAAGGTCTACTGTATATATGTTTATATAGAGAGCAGTAAGGTCTACTGTATATAGTATGTTACTATAGAGAGCAGTAAGGTCTACTGTATATACAGTATGTTCTATAGAGAGCAGTAATGTCTACTGTATATATGTTAATATAGAGAGCAGTAAGGTCTACTGTATATACAGTATGTTCTATAGAGAGCAGTAAGGTCTACTGTATATATGTTTATATAGAGAGCAGTAAGGTCTACTGTATATACAGTATGTTCTATAGAGAGCAGTAAGGTCTACTGTATATATGTTACTATAGAGAGCAGTAAGGTCTACTGTATATACAGTATGTTATATAGAGAGCAGTAAGGTCTACTGTATATATGTTACTATAGAGAGCAGTAAGGTCTACTGTATATACAATATGTTCTATAGGAAACAGTAATGTCTACTGTATATATGTTTATAGCAGTAAGGTCTACTGTATATACAGTATGTTCTATAGAGAGCAGTAAGGTCTACTGTATATACAGTATGTTCTATATTAAATAGCAGTAATGTCTACTGTATATATGTTTATAGAGTAATATCTACTGTATATATGTTAATGTAGAGCAGTAAGGTCTACTGTATATACAGTATGTTCTATAAGAGGCAGAATGTCAGTAATGGTCTACTGTATATACATGTATGTTTCTATAGAGAGCAGTAAGGTCTACTGTATATATGTTTATAGAGAGCCTTAAGGTCTACATATGTAAGCAGTAAGGTCTACTGTATATACAGTAGAAGCAGTAAGGTATGTTCTATAGAGAGCAGTAAGGTCACTGTATATGTTACTATATGTTATATGTTCTATAGAAGCAGTAAGGTCTACTGTATATATGTTAATATAGAGAGCAGTAAGGTCTACTGTATATATGTTAATAGAGAGCAGTAAGGTCTACTGTATATACAGTATGTTCTATAGAGAGCAGTAATGTCTACTGTATATATGTTCTATAGAGAGCAGTAATGTCTACTGTATATACAGTATGTTAATATAGAGAGCAGTAATGTCTACTGTATATACAGTATGTTCTATAGAGAGCAGTAAGGTCTACTGTATATACAGTATGTCTACTGTATATACAGTATGTTCTATAGAGAGCAGTAATGTCTACTGTATATACAGTATGTTCTATAGAGAGCAGTAAGGTCTACTGGGTATCAGTATGTTCTATAGAGAGCAGTAATGTCTACTGTATATACAGTATGTTCTATAGAGAGCAGTAAGGTCTACTGTATAGTATGTTCTATAGAGAGCAGTAAGGTCTACTGTATATACAGTATGTTCTATACAGTAATGTCTACTGTATATATATGTTCTATAGAGAGCAGTAAGGTCTACTGTATATACAGTATGTTCTATAGAGAGCAGTAATGTCTACTGTATATACAGTATCTTCTATAGAGCAGTGTCTACTGTATATACAGTATGTTCTATAGAGAGCAGTAATGTCTACTGTATATACAGTATCTTCTATAGAGAGCAGTAAGGTCTACTGTATATACAGTATGTTCTATAGAGAGCAGTAAGGTCTACTGTATATACAGTATGTTCTATAGAGAGCAGTAATGTCTACTGTATATACAGTATCTTCTATAGAGAGCAGTAAGGTCTACTGTATATATGTTCTATAGAGAGCAGTAATGTCTACTGTATATATGTTAATATAGAGAGCAGTAAGGTCTACTGTATATATGTTAATATAGAGAGCAGTAAGGTCTACTGTATATACAGTATGTTCTATAGAGAGCAGTAATGTCTACTGTATATATGTTAATATAGAGAGCAGTAAGGTCTACTGTATATATGTTAATATAGAGAGCAGTAAGGTCTACTGTATAGAAAAATGTCTACTGTATATATGTTACTATAGAGAGCAGTAATGTCTACTGTATATATGTTTATAGAGAGCAGTATGTCTTATATATAGAGAGCAGTAAGGTCTACTGTATATATGTTTATAGAGAGCAGTAAGGTCTACTGTATATATGTTCTATAGAGAGCAGTAATGTTCTGTATATATGTTAATATAGAGAGCAGTAAGGTCTACTGTATATATGTTTATAGAGAGCAGTAATGTCTACTGTATATATGTTCTATAGAGAGCAGTAAGGTCTACTGTATATATGTTAATATAGAGAGCAGTAAGGTCTACTGTATATACAGTATGTTCTATAGAGAGCAGTAAGGTCTACTGTATATATGTTAATATAGAGAGCAGTAAGGTCTACTGTATATATGTAATGTCTACTGTATATATGTTATATAGAGAGCAGTAAGGTCTACTGTATATATGTTTATAGAGAGCAGTAAGGTCTACTGTATATATGTTACTATAGAGAGCAGTAAGGTCTACTGTATATACAGTATGTTAATATAGAGAGCAGTAAGGTCTACTGTATGTATGTTAATATAGAGAGCAGTAATGTCTACTGTATATACAGTATCTTCTATAGAGAGCAGTAAGGTCTACTGTATATATGTTAATATAGAGAGCAGTAATGTCTACTGTATATATGTTTATAGAGAGCAGTAAGGTCTACTGTATATATGTTAATATAGAGTGCAGTAAGGTCTACTATATATATGTTCTATAGAGAGCAGTAAGGTCTACTGTCTATACAGTATGCTCTATAGAGAGCAGTAATGTCTACTGTATATATGTTCTATAGAGAGCAGTAATGTCTACTGTATATACAGTATGTTCTATAGAGAGCAGTAAGGTCTACTGTATGTATGTTAACATAGAGAGCAGTAAGGTCTACTGTATATATGTTAATATAGAGAGCAGTAAGGTCTACTGTATATATGTTAATATAGAGAACAGTAAGGTCTACTGTATATATGTTTATAGAGAGCAGGTCTACTGTATATAGAGAGCAGTAAGGTCTACTGTATATATGTTTATAGAGAGCAGTAAGGTCTACTGTATATATGTTAATATAGAGAGCAGTAAGGTCTACTGTATATATGTTCTATAGAGAGCAGTAAGGTCTACTGTATATATGTTAATATAGAGAGCAGTAAGGTCTACTGTATATATGTTAATATAGAGAGCAGTAAGGTCTACTGTATATACAGTATGTTCTATAGAGAGCAGTAAGGTCTACTGTATATATGTTAATATAGAGAGCAGTAAGGTCTACTGTTATATGTTTATAGAGAGCAGTAAGGTCTACTGTATATATTTTTAATATAGAGAGCAGTAAGGTCTACTGTATATATGTTCTATAGAGAGCAGTAAGGTCTACTGTCTATACAGTATGCTCTATAGAGAGCAGTAAGGTCTACTGTAAATACAGTATGTTCTATAGAGAGCAGTAAGGTCCACTGTATATACAGTGTGTTCTATAGAGAGCAGTAAGGTCTACTGTATATATGTTAATATAGAGAGCAGTAAGGTCTACTGTATATATGTTAATATAGAGAGCAGTAAGGTCTACTGTATATATGTTTATAGAGAGCAGTAAGGTGTACTGTATATACAGTATGTTCTATAGAGAGCAGTAAGGTCTACTGTATATATGTTCTATAGAGAGCAGTAAGGTCTACTGTATATATGTTTATAGAGAGCAGTAAGGTCTACTGTATATATGTTTATAGAGAGCAGTAAGGTCTACTGTATATATGTTAATATAGAGAGCAGTAAGGTCTACTGTATATATGTTAATATAGAGAGCAGTAAGGTTTACTGTACTATGTTTATATAGGTCTACTGTATGTTAATATAGAGAGCAGTAAGGTCTACTGTATATATGTTCTATAGAGAGCAGTAAGGTCTACTGTATATACAGTATGCTCTATAGAGAGCAGTAAGGTCTACTGTATATATGTTAATATAGAGAGCAGTAAGGTCTACTGTATATATGTTAATATAGAGAGCAGTAAGGTCTACTGTATATATGTTTATAGAGAGCAGTAAGGTGTACTGTATATACAGTATGTTCTATAGAGAGCAGTAAGGTCTACTGTATATATGTTCTATAGAGAGCAGTAAGGTCTACTGTATATACAGTATGTTCTATAGAGAGCAGTGATATCTACTGTATATATGTTTATAGAGAGCAGTAAGGTCTACTGTATTTACAGTATGTTCTATAGAGACCAGTAAGGTCTACTGTATAAACAGTATGTTCTATAGAGAGCAGTAAGGTCTACTGTATATATGTTCTATAGAGAGCAGTAAGGTCTACTGTAAATATGTTTATAGAGAGCAGTAAGGTCTACTGTATATATGTTCTATAGAGAGCAGTAATGTCTACTGTATATATGTTCTATAGAGAGCAGTAATGTTCTATGCAGTAATGTCTACTGTATATATGTTAATATAGAGAGCAGTAAGGTCTACTGTATATATGTTAATATAGAGAGCAGTAAGGTCTACTGTATATACAGTATGTTCTATAGAGAGCAGTAAGGTCTACTGTATATATGTTAATATAGAGAGCAGTAATGTCTACTGTATATATGTTTATAGAGAGCAGTAATGTCTACTGTATATATGTTAATATAGAGAGCAGTAAGGTCTACTGTATATATGTTAATATAGAGAGCAGTAAGGTCTACTGTATATATGTTATATAGAGAGCAGTAAGGTCTACTGTATATATGTTAATATAGAGAGCAGTAAGGTCTACTGTATATATGTTATAGAGAGCAGTAAGGTCTACTGTATATATGTTAATGTAGAGAACAGTAGGTCTACTGTATATATGTTTATAGAGAGCAGTAATGTCTACTGTATATATGTTAATATAGAGAGCAGTAATGTCTACTGTATATATGTTTATAGAGAGCAGTAATGTCTACTGTATATATGTTAATATAGAGAGCAGTAAGGTCTACTGTATATATGTTAATATAGAGAGCAGTAATGTCTACTGTATATATGTTTATAGAGAGCAGTAATGTCTACTGTATATATGTTTATAGAGAGCAGTAAGGTCTACTGTATATATGTTAATATAGAGACCAGTAAGTTCTACTGTATATACAGTATGTTCTATAGAGAGCAGTAATGTCTACTGTATATATGTTAATATAGAGAGCGGTAAGGTCTACTGTATATATGTTAATATAGAGACCAGTAAGGTCTACTGTATATACAGTATGTTCTATAGAGAGCAGTAAGGTCTACTGTATATACAGTATGTTCTATAGAGAGCAGTAATGTCTACTGTATATATGTTTATAGAGAGCAGTAAGGTCTACTGTATATACAGTATGTTCTATAGAGCAGTAAGGTCTACTGTATATACAGTATGTTCTATAGAGAGCAGTAATGTCTACTGTATATATGTTATATAGAGAGCAGTAAGGTCTACTGTATATATGTTTATAGAGAGCAGTAAGGTCTACTGTATATACAGTATGTTCTATAGAGAGCAGTAAGGTCTACTGTATATACAGTATGTTCTATAGAGAGCAGTAATGTCTACTGTATATATGTTTATAGAGTCAGTAAGGTCTACTGTATATACAGTATGTTCTATAGAGAGCAGTAAGGTCTACTGTATATACAGTATGTTCTATAGAGAGCAGTAAGGTCTACTGTATATATGTTCTATAGAGAGCAGTAAGGTCTACTGTATATACAGTATGTTCTATAGAGAGCAGTAATGTCTACTGTATATATGTTCTATAGAGAGCAGTAAGGTCTACTGTATATATGTTAATATAGAGAGCAGTAAGGTCTACTGTATATATATGTTCTATAGAGAGCAGTAATGTCTACTGTATAGAGAGCAGTAAGGTGTACTGTATATATGTTAATATAGAGAGCAGTAAGGTCTACTGTATATACAGTATGTTCTATAGAGAGCAGTAAGGTCTACTGTATAGAGCAGTAATGTCTACTGTATATATGTTTATAGAGAGCAGTAAGGTCTACTGTATATACAGTATCTTCTATAGAGAGCAGTAAGGTCTACTGTATATATGTTAATATAGAGAGCAGTAAGGTCTACTGTATACACAGTATGTTCTATAGAGAGCAGTAATGTCTACTGTATATATGTTAATATAGAGAGCAGTAAGGTCTACTGTATATATGTTAATATAGAGAGCAGTAAGGTCTACTGTATATACAGTATGTTCTATAGAGAGCAGTAATGTCTACTGTATATATGTTAATATAGTATGTTACTGTATATATGTTAATGTAGAGAGCAGTAAGGTCTACTGTACTTTATATAAGGTCTACTGTATATATGTTCTATAGAGAGCAGTAATGTCTACTGTATATATGTTAATGTAGAGAGCAGTAAGGTCTACTGTATATATGTTAATAGAGAGCAGTAAGGTCTACTGTATATATGTTAATATAGAGAGCAGTAAGGTCTACTGTATATATGTTTATAGAGAGCAGTAATGTCTGTTATATGTTAATGTAGAGAGCAGTAAGGTCTACTGTATATATGTTAATATAGAGACCAGTAAGGTCTACTGTATATACAATATGTTCTATAGAGAGCAGTAATGTCTACTGTATATATGTTAATATAGAGAGAGGTAAGGTCTACTGTATATATGTTAATATAGAGACCAGTAAGGTCTACTGTATATACAGTATGTTCTATAGAGAGCAGTAAGGTCTACTGTATATACAGTATGTTCTATAGAGAGCAGTAATGTCTACTGTATATATGTTTATAGAGAGCAGTAAGGTCTACTGTATATATGTTAATATAGAGAGCAGTAAGGTCTACTGTATATACAGTATGTTCTATAGAGAGCAGTAAGGTCTACTGTATATATGTATGTTCTATAGAGAGCAGTAAGGTCTACTGTATATATGTATTCTATAGAGAGCAGTAAGGTCTACTGTATATATGTTAATATAGAGAGCAGTAAGGTCTACTGTATATACAGTATGTTCTATAGAGAGCAGTAAGGTCTACTGTATATATGTTTATAGAGAGCAGTAAGGCCTACTGTATATACAGTATGTTCTATAGAGAGCAGTAATGTCTACTGTATATACAGTATCTTCTATAGAGAGCAGTAATGTCTACTGTATATACAGTATCTTCTATAGAGAGCAGTAATGTCTACTGTATATACAGTATCTTCTATAGAGAGCAGTAAGGTCTACTGTATATACAGTATCTTCTATAGAGAGCAGTAAGGTCTACTGTATATATGTTACTATAGAGAGCAGTAAGGTCTACTGTATATACAGTATGTTCTATAGAGAGCAGTAAGGTCTACTGTATATACAGTATGTTCTATAGAGAGCAGTAAGGTCTACTGTATATATGTTCTATAGAGAGCAGTAAGGTCTACTGTATATACAGTATGTTCTATAGAGAGCAGTAAGGTCTACTGTATATACAGTATGTTAATATAGAGAGCAGTAATGTCTACTGTATATACAGTATGTTCTATAGAGAGCAGTAAGGTCTACTGTATATACAGTATGTTCTATAGAGAGCAGTAAGGTCTACTGTATATATGTTAATATAGAGAGCAGTAATGTCTACTGTATATATGTTAATATAGAGAGCAGTAATGTCTACTGTATATATGTTAATATAGAGAGCAGTAATGTCTACTGTATATATGTTAATATAGAGAGCAGTAAGGTCTACTGTATATACAGTATGTTCTATAGAGAGCAGGAAGGTCTACTGTATATATGTTAATATAGAGAGCAGTAAGGTCTACTGTATATACAGTATGTTCTATAGAGAGCAGTAATGTCTACTGTATATATACAGTAGGTCTACTGTATATATGTTAATATAGAGAGCAGTAAGGTCTACTGTATATACAGTATGTTCTATAGAGAGCAGTAAGGTCTACTGTATATATGTTAATATAGAGAGCAGTAATGTCTACTGTATATATGTTTTATAGAGAGCAGTAAGGTCTACTGTATATACAGTATGTTCTATAGAGAGCAGTAAGGTCTACTGTATATACAGTATGTTCTATAGAGAGCAGTAAGGTCTACTGTATATATGTTTATAGAGAGCAGTAAGGTCTACTGTATATATGTTTATAGAGAGCAGTAAGGTCTACTGTATATATGTTTATAGAGAGCAGTAAGGTCTACTGTATATATGTTAATATAGAGAGCAGTAAGGTCTACTGTATATATGTTTATAGAGAGCAGTAAGGTCTACTGTATATATGTTAATATAGAGAGCAGTAATGTCTACTGTATATATGTTTATAGAGAACAGTAAGGTCTACTGTATATACAGTATGTTCTATAGAGAGCAGTAAGGTCTACTGTATATATGTTAATATAGAGAGCAGTAAGGTCTACTATATATACAGTATGTTCTATAGAGAGCAGTAAGGTCTACTGTATATATGTTAATATAGAGAGCAGTAAGGTCTACTGTATATATGTATATATTTTTAATATAGAGTGCAGTAAGGTCTACTGTATATATGTTCTATAGAGAGCAGTAAGGTCTACTGTCTATACAGTATGCTCTATAGAGAGCAGTAAGGTCCACTGTATATACAGTGTGTTCTATAGAGAGCAGTAAGGTCTACTGTATATACAGTGTGTTCTATAGAGAGCAGTAAGGTCTACTGTATATATGTTAATATAGAGAGCAGTAAGGTCTACTGTATATATGTTAATATAGAGAGCAGTAAGGTCTACTGTATATATGTTTATAGAGAGCAGTAAGGTGTACTGTATATACAGTATGTTCTATAGAGAGCAGTAAGGTCTACTGTATATACAGTATGTTCTATAGAGAGCCGTAAGGTCTACTGTATATATGTTTATAGAGAGCAGTAAGGTCTACTGTATATATGTTTATAGAGAGCAGTAAGGTCTACTGTATATATGTTAATATAGAGAGCAGTAAGGTCTACTGTATATATGTTAATATAGAGAGCAGTAAGGTTTACTGTATATATGTTAATATAGAGAGCCGTAAGGTCTACTGTATATATGTTAATATAGAGAGCAGTAAGGTCTACTGTATATATGTTAACTATAGAGAGCAGTAAGGTCTACTGTATATACAGTATGTTCTATAGAGAGCAGTAAGGTCTACTGTATATATGTTAATATAGAGAGCAGTAAGGTCTACTGTATATATGTTAATATAGAGAGCAGTAAGGTCTACTGTATATATGTTTATAGAGAGCAGTAAGGTGTACTGTATATACAGTATGTTCTATAGAGAGCAGTAAGGTCTACTGTATATATGTTCTATAGAGAGCAGTAAGGTCTACTGTATATACAGTATGTTCTATAGAGAGCAGTGATATCTACTGTATATATGTTTATAGAGAGCAGTAAGGTCTACTGTATTTACAGTATGTTCTATAGAGAGCAGTAAGGTCTACTGTATATACAGTATGTTTATAGAGAGCAGTAAGGTCTACTGTATATATGTTCTATAGAGTGCAGTAAGGTCTACTGTATACATTATGTTCTATAGAGAGCAGTAATGTCTACTGTATATATGTTCTATAGAGAGCAGTAATGTCTACTGTATATATGTTCTATAGAGAGCAGTAATGTCTACTGTATATATGTTCTATAGAGAGCAGTAATGTCTAATGTATATATGTTCTATAGAGAGCAGTAATGTCTACTGTATATATTATATGTTCTATAGAGAGCAGTAAGGTCTACTGTATGTACAGTATGTTCTATAGAGAGCAGTAAGGTCTACTCTATATATGTTAATATAGAGAGCAGTAAGGTCTACTGTATATATGTTTATAGAGAGCAGTACTGTCTACTGTATATATGTTAATATAGAGAGCAGTAAGGTCTACTGTATATATGTTAATATAGAGAGCAGTAATGTCTACTGTATATACAGTTTGTTCTATAGAGAGCAGTAAGGTCTACTGTATATACAGTATGTTCTATAGAGAGCAGTAAGGTCTACTGTATATATGTTAATATAGAGAGCAGTAATGTCTACTGTATATATGTTTATAGAGAGCAGTAATGTCTACTGTATATATGTTAATATAGAGAGCAGTAATGTCTACTGTATATATGTTTATAGAGAGCAGTAATGTCTACTGTATATATGTTAATATAGAGAGCAGTAATGTCTACTGTATATATGTTAATATAGAGAGCAGTAAGGTCTACTGTATATATGTTAATATAGAGAGCAGTAAGGTCTACTGTATATACAGTATGTCTCTATAGAGAGCAGTAATGTCTACTGTATATACAGTATGTTCTATAGAGAGCAGTAAGGTCTACTGTATATATGTTAATATAGAGAGCAGTAAGGTCTACTGTATATATGTTAATATAGAGAGCAGTAAGGTCTACTGTATATACAGTATGTTCTATAGAGAGCAGTAAGGTCTACTGTATATAGTATGTTCTATAGAGAGCAGTAATGTCTACTGTATATACAGTATTTCTATAGAGAGCAGTAAGGTCTACTGTATATACAGTATGTTCTATAGAGAGCAGTAAGGTCTACTGTATATAGTATTTCTATAGAGAGCAGTAAGGTCTACTGTATATATGTTCTATAGAGAGCAGTAATGTCTACTGTACTATGTTCTATAGAGAGCAGTAAGGTCTACTGTATATAGTATGTTCTATAGAGAGCAGTAATGTCTACTGTATACAGTATGTTCTATAGAGAGCAGTAAGGTCTACTGTATAGTATGTTCTATAGAGAGCAGTAAGGTCTACTGTATATACAGTATGTTCTATAGAGAGCAGTAAGGTCTACTGTATATACAGTATGTTCTATAGAGAGCAGTAAGGTCTACTGTATACATATGTTCTATAGAGAGCAGTAAGGTCTACTGTATATACAGTATGTTCTATAGAGAGCAGTAAGGTCTACTGTATATACATATCTTCTATAGAGAGCAGTAAGGTCTACTGTATATACAGTATGTTTATAGAGAGCAGTAATGTCTACTGTATATACAGTATGTTCCTATAGAGAGCAGTAAATCTTCTATAGAGAGCAGTAAGGTCTACTGTATATATATGTAATATAGAGAGCAGTAAGGTCTACTGTATATACAGTATGTTCTATAGAGAGCAGTAAGGTCTACTGTATATACAGTATGTTCTATAGAGAGCAGTAAGGTCTACTGTATATATGTTAATATAGAGAGCAGTAAGGTCTACTGTATGTATGTTATAGAGAGCAGTAATGTCTACTGTATATACAGTATGTTCTATAGAGAGCAGTAATGTCTACTGTATATATGTTAATATAGAGAGCAGTAAGGTCTACTGTATATATGTTAATATAGAGAGCAGTAAGGTCTACTGTATATATGTTTATAGAGAGCAGTAATGTCTACTGTATATATAGAGCAGTATGTCTACTGTATATATGTTTATAGAGAGCAGTAATGTCTACTGTATATATGTTAATATAGAGAGCAGTAAGGTCTACTGTATATATGTTAATATAGAGAGCAGTAAGGTCTACTGTATATATGTTTATAGAGAGCAGTAAGGTCTACTGTATATATGTTAATATAGAGAGCAGTAAGGTCTACTGTATAGAGAGCATATGTCTACTGTATATATGTTCTATAGAGAGCAGTAATGTCTACTGTATATATGTTAATATAGAGAGCAGTAAGGTCTACTGTATATACAGTATGTTCTATAGAGAGCAGTAAGGTCTACTGTATATATGTTATATAGAGTGCAGTAAGGTCTACTGTAAATACATTATGTTCTATAGAGAGCAGTAAGGTCTACTGTATAGTATGTTCTATAGAGAGCAGTAAGGTCTACTGTCTACTGTATATATGTTCTATAGAGAGCAGTAATGTCTACTGTATATATGTTAATATAGAGAGCAGTAAGGTCTACTGTATATATGTTAATATAGAGAGCAGTAAGGTCTACTGTATATACAGTATGTTCTATAGAGAGCAGTAAGGTCTACTGTATATATGTTAATATAGCAGTAAGTCTACTGTATATATGTTTATAGAGAGCAGTAAGGTCTACTGTATATATGTTAATATAGAGAGCAGTAAGGTCTACTGTATATATGTTAATATAGAGAGCAGTAAGGTCTACTGTATATACAGTATGTTCTATAGAGAGCAGTAATGTCTACTATATATGTTAATATAGAGAGCAGTATGTTACTGTATATATGTTATAGAGAGCAGTAAGGTCTACTGTATATATGTTAATATAGAGAGCAGTAAGGTCTACTGTATATATGTTATAGAGAGCAGTAAGGTCTACTGTATGTTATAGAGAACAGTATGTTACTGTATATATGTTTATAGAGAGCAGTAATGTCTACTGTATATATGTTAATGTAGAGAGCAGTAAGGTCTACTGTATATACAGTATGTTTATAGAGAGCAGTAATGTCTACTGTATATATGTTTATAGAGAGCAGTAAGGTCTACTGTATATATGTTAATATAGAGACCAGTAAGGTCTACTGTATATACAGTATGTCCTATAGAGAGCAGCAAGGTCTACTGTATATATGTTAATATAGAGACCAGTAAGGTCTACTGTATATACAGTATGTTCTATAGAGAGCAGTAAGGTCTACTGTATATATGTTAATATAGAGAGCAGTAATGTCTACTGTATATATGTTTATAGAGAGCAGTAAGGTCTACTGTATATATGTTAATATAGAGTGCAGTAAGGTCTACTGTATATATGTTCTATAGAGAGCAGTAAGGTCTACTGTCTATACAGTATGCTCTATAGAGAGCAGTAAGGTCTACTGTAAATACAGTATGTTCTATAGAGAGCAGTAAGGTCCACTGTATATACAGTGTGTTCTATAGAGAGCAGTAAGGTCTACTGTATATATGTTAATATAGAGAGCAGTAAGGTCTACTGTATATATGTTAATATAGAGAGCAGTAATGTCTACTGTATATATGTTTATAGAGAGCAGTAAGGTCTACTGTATATACAGTATGTTCTATAGAGAGCAGGAAGGTCTACTGTATATACAGTATGTTCTATAGAGAGCCGTAAGGTCTACTGTATATATGTTTATAGAGAGCAGTAAGGTCTACTGTATATATGTTTATAGAGAGCAGTAAGGTCTACTGTATATATGTTAATATAGAGAGCAGTAAGGTCTACTGTATATATGTTAATATAGAGAGCAGTAAGGTTTACTGTATATATGTTAATATAGAGAGCAGTAAGGTCTACTGTATATATGTTAATATAGAGAGCAGTAAGGTCTACTGTATATATGTTCTATAGAGAGCAGTAAGGTCTACTGTATATAGTATGTCTAGAGAGCAGTAAGGTCTACTGTATATATGTTTATAGAGAGCAGTAAGGTCTACTGTATATACAGTATGTTCTATAGAGAGCAGTAAGGTCTACTGTATATATGTTAATATAGAGAGCAGTAAGGTCTACTGTATATACAGTATGTTCTATTAAGGTCTACTGTATATATGTTCTATAGAGAGCAGTAAGGTCTACTGTATATACAGTATGTTCTATAGAGAGCAGTAAGGTCTACTGTATATATGTTTATAGAGAGCAGTAAGGTCTACTGTATTTACAGTATGTTCTATAGAGACCAGTAAGGTCTACTGTATAAACAGTATGTTCTATAGAGAGCAGTAAGGTCTACTGTATATATGTTCTATAGAGAGCAGTAAGGTCTACTGTAAATATGTTTATAGAGAGCAGTAAGGTCTACTGTATATATGTTCTATAGAGAGCAGTAATGTCTACTGTATATATGTTCTATAGAGAGCAGTAATGTCTACTGTATATATGTTCTATAGAGAGCAGTAATGTCTACTGTATATATGTTCTATAGAGAGCAGTAAGGTCTACTGTATATACAGTATGTTCTATAGAGAGCAGTAAGGTCTACTGTATATATGTTAATATAGAGAGCAGTAATGTCTACTGTATATATGTTTATAGAGAGCAGTAATGTCTACTGTATATATGTTAATATAGAGAGCAGTAAGGTCTACTGTATATATGTTAATAGAGAGCAGTAAGGTCTACTGTATATATGTTTATAGAGAGCAGTAAGGTCTACTGTATATATGTTAATAGAGAACAGTAAGGTCTACTGTATATATTCTATAGAGAGCAGTAAGGTCTACTGTATATATGTTAATATAGAGAGCAGTAAGGTCTACTGTATATATGTTTATAGAGAGCAGTAATGTTACTGTATATATGTTATATAGAGAGCAGTAATGTCTACTGTATATATGTTTATAGAGAGCAGTAATGTCTACTGTATATATGTTATATAGAGAGCAGTAAGGTCTACTGTATATATGTTAATGTAGAGAGCAGTAAGGTCTACTGTATATATGTTTATAGAGAGCAGTAATGTTACTGTATATATGTTAATAGAGAGCAGTAATGTCTACTGTATATATGTTTATAGAGAGCAGTAAGGTCTACTGTATATACAGTATGTTCTATAGAGAGCAGTAAGGTCTACTGTATATATGTTAATATAGAGAGCAGTAAGGTCTACTGTATATATGTTAATATAGAGAGCAGTAAGGTCTACTGTATACAGTATGTTCTATAGAGAGCAGTAAGGTCTACTGTATATACAGTATGTTCTATAGAGAGCAGTAATGTCTACTGTATATATTCTATAGAGAGCAGTAAGGTCTACTGTATATACAGTATGTTCTATAGAGAGCAGTAAGGTCTACTGTATATACAGTATGTTCTATAGAGAGCAGTAAAGGTCTACTGTATATACATATGTTCTATAGAGAGCAGTAATGTCTACTGTATATATGTATCTTCTATAGAGAGCAGTAAGGTCTACTGTATATACAGTATGTTCTATAGAGAGCAGTAAGGTCTACTGTATATATATGTTCTATAGAGAGCAGTAATGTCTACTGTATATAGTATGTTCTATAGAGAGCAGTAAGGTCTACTGTATATACAGTATGTTCTATAGAGAGCAGTAAGGTCTACTGTATATATAGTATGTTCTATAGAGAGCAGTAATGTCTACTGTATATACAGTATGTTTATAGAGAGCAGTAAGGTCTACTGTATATACAGTATGTTCTATAGAGAGCAGTAATGTCTACTGTATATACAGTATGTTCTATAGAGAGCAGTAAGGTCTACTGTATATACAGTATGTTCTATAGAGAGCAGTAAGGTCTACTGTATATATGTTCTTATAGAGAGCAGTAATGTCTACTGTATATACAGTATGTTCTATAGAGAGCAGTAAGGTCTACTGTATATACAGTATGTTCTATAGAGAGCAGTAATGTCTACTGTATATACAGTATCTTCTATAGAGAGCAGTAAGGTCTACTGTATATACAGTATGTTCTATAGAGAGCAGTAAGGTCTACTGTATGTATGTTAACATAGAGAGCAGTAAGGTCTACTGTATATACAGTATGTTCTATAGAGAGCAGTAATGTCTACTGTATATACAGTATGTTCTATAGAGAGCAGTAATGTCTACTGTATATATGTTAATATAGAGAGCAGTAATGTCTACTGTATATATGTTAATATAGAGAGCAGTAAGGTCTACTGTATATATGTTTATAGAGAGCAGTAATGTCTACTGTATATATGTTATAGAGAGCAGTAATGTCTACTGTATATATGTTCTATAGAGAGCAGTAATGTCTACTGTATATATGTTAATATAGAGAGCAGTAAGGTCTACTGTATATATGTTAATATAGAGAGCAGTAAGGTCTACTGTATATATAGAGAACAGTATGTTACTGTATATATGTTTATAGAGAGCAGTAAGGTCTACTGTATATATGTTAATATAGAGAGCAGTAATGTCTACTGTATATATGTTTATAGAGAGCAGTAAGGTCTACTGTATATATGTTAATATAGAGAGCAGTAAGGTCTACTGTATATATGTTAATATAGAGAGCAGTAAGGTCTACTGTATATATGTTTATAGAGAGCAGTATGTCTACTGTATATATGTTCTATAGAGAGCAGTAATGTCTACTGTATATATGTTAATATAGAGAGCAGTAAGGTCTACTGTATATACAGTATGTTCTATAGAGAGCAGTAAGGTCTACTGTTCTATAGATAGTAAGGTCTACTGTATGTTCTATAGAGAGCAGTAAGGTCTACTGTATGTTCTATACAGTCTACTGTTTTATAGAGAGCAGTAAGGTCTACTGTATATATGTTCTATAGAGAGCAGTAATGTCTACTGTATATATGTTAATATAGAGAGCAGTAAGGTCTACTGTATATATGTTAATATAGAGAGCAGTAAGGTCTACTGTATATACAGTATGTTCTATAGAGAGCAGTAAGGTCTACTGTATATATGTTAATATAGAGAGCAGTAATGTCTACTGTATATATGTTTATAGAGAGCAGTAATGTCTACTGTATGTTAATATAGAGAGCAGTAAGGTCTACTGTATATATGTTCTATAGAGAGCAGTAAGGTCTACTGTATATACAGTATGTTCTATAGAGAGCAGTAATGTCTACTGTATATATGTTAATATAGAGAGCAGTAAGGTCTACTGTATAATACTGTATATAATATAGAGAGCAGTAAGGTCTACTGTATATATGTTCTATAGAGAGCAGTAAGGTCTACTGTATATAGGTCTACTGTTATATGTTATAGAGAGCAGTAATGTCTACTGTATATATGTTTATAGAGAGCAGTAATGTCTACTGTATATATGTTAATGTAGAGAGCAGTAAGGTCTACTGTATATATGTTAATATAGAGAGCAGTAAGGTCTACTGTATATATGTTTATAGAGAGCAGTAAGGTCTACTGTATATATGTTAATATAGAGAGCAGTAATGTTACTGTATATATGTTTATAGAGAGCAGTAATGTCTACTGTATATATATGTTCTATAGAGAGCAGTAAGGTCTACTGTATATATGTTAATATAGAGAGCAGTAATGTCTACTGTATATATGTTCTATAGAGAGCAGTAATGTCTACTGTATATACAGTATGTTCTATAGAGAGCAGTAAGGTCTACTGTATATACAGTATGTTCTATAGAGAGCAGTAAGGTCTACTGTATATATGTTAATATAGAGAGCAGTAAGGTCTACTGTATATATGTTAATATAGAGAGCAGTAAGGTCTACTGTATATACAGTATGTTCTATAGAGAGCAGTAAGGTCTACTGTATATACAGTATGTTCTATAGAGAGCAGTAAGGTCTACTGTATATATGTTAATATAGAGAGCAGTAAGGTCTACTGTATATATGTTCTATAGAGAGCAGTAAGGTCTACTGTATATACAGTATGTTCTATAGAGAGCAGTAAGGTCTACTGTATATATGTTAATATAGAGAGCAGTAAGGTCTACTGTATATATGTTCTATAGAGAGCAGTAAGGTCTACTGTATATACAGTATGTTCTATAGCAGTAAGGTCTACTGTATATATGTTCTATAGAGAGCAGTAAGGTCTACTGTATATACAGTATGTTCTATAGAGAGCAGTAAGGTCTACTGTATATATGTTAATATAGAGAGCAGTAAGGTCTACTGTATATACAGTATGTTCTATAGAGAGCAGTAAGGTCTACTGTATATATGTTCTATAGAGAGCAGTAAGGTCTACTGTATATATGTTTATAGAGAGCAGTAAGGTCTACTGTATATACAGTATGTTCTATAGAGAGCAGTAATGTCTACTGTATATACAGTATGTTCTATAGAGAGCAGTAAGGTCTACTGTATATACAGTATGTTCTATAGAGAGCAGTAAGGTCTACTGTATATATGTTCTATAGAGAGCAGTAATGTCTACTGTATATATGTTCTATAGAGAGCAGTAATGTCTACTGTATATATGTTCTATAGAGAGCAGTAATGTCTAATGTATATATGTTCTATAGAGAGCAGTAATGTCTACTGTATATATTATATGTTCTATAGAGAGCAGTAAGGTCTACTGTATGTACAGTATGTTCTATAGAGAGCAGTAAGGTCTACTCTATATATGTTAATATAGAGAGCAGTAAGGTCTACTGTATATACAGTATGTTCTATAGAGAGCAGTAATGTCTACTGTATATACAGTATCTTCTATAGAGAGCAGTAAGGTCTACTGTATATACAGTATGTTCTATAGAGAGCAGTAAGGTCTACTGTATATATGTTAATATAGAGAGCAGTAAGGTCTACTGTATATATGTTAATATAAGTAATGTCTACTGTATATACAGTATGTTCTATAGAGAGCAGTAATGTCTACTGTATATATGTTAATATAGAGAGCAGTAAGGTCTACTGTATATATGTTAATATAGAGAGCAGTAAGGTCTACTGTATATATGTTTATAGAGAGCAGTAAGGTCTACTGTATATATGTTAATATAGAGAGCAGTAATGTCTACTGTATATATGTTTATAGAGAGCAGTAAGGTCTACTGTATATACAGTATGTTCTATAGAGAGCAGTAAGGTCTACTGTATATATGTTCTATAGAGAGCAGTAATGTCTACTGTATATACAGTATGTTCTATAGAGAGCAGTAAGGTCTACTGTATATAGTATGTTCTATAGAGAGCAGTAAGGTCTACTGTATATATGTTAATATAGAGAGCAGTAAGGTCTACTGTATGTATTTAACATAGAGAGCAGTAATGTCTACTGTATATACAGTATGTTCTATAGAGAGCAGTAATGTCTACTGTATATATGTTAATAGAGAGCATAAGGTCTACTGTATATATGTTAGAGAGCAGTAAGGTCTACTGTATATATGTTTATAGAGAGCAGTAAGGTCTACTGTATATATGTTAATATAGAGAGCAGTAATGTCTACTGTATATATCTATAGAGAGCAGTAATGTCTACTGTATATATGTTAATATAGAGAGCAGTAAGGTCTACTGTATATATGTTAATATAGAGAGCAGTAAGGTCTACTGTATGTTTATACAGTATGTTCTATGTTAATATAGAGAGCAGTAAGGTCTACTGTATATATGTTTATAGAGAGCAGTAATGTCTACTGTATATACAGTATGTTCTATAGAGAGCAGTAAGGTCTACTGTATATATGTTAATATAGAGAGCAGTAAGGTCTACTGTATATATGTTAATATAGAGAGCAGTAAGGTCTACTGTATATACAGTATGTTCTATAGAGAGCAGTAAGGTCTACTGTATACAGTATGTTCTATAGAGAGCAGTAAGGTCTACTGTATATATGTTCTTCTATAGAGAGCAGTAAGGTCTACTGTATATACAGTATGTTCTATAGAGAGCAGTAATGTCTACTGTATATACAGTATGTTCTATAGAGAGCAGTAAGGTCTACTGTATACAGTATGTTCTATAGAGAGCAGTAAGGTCTACTGTATAGTATGTTCTATAGAGAGCAGTAATGTCTACTGTATATACAGTATGTTCTATAGAGAGCAGTAAGGTCTACTGTATATATATGTTCTATAGAGAGCAGTAAGGTCTACTGTATATATGTTAATATAGAGAGCAGTAAGGTCTACTGTATGTATGTTTATAGAGAGCAGTAAGGTCTACTGTATATACAGTATGTTCTATAGAGAGCAGTAATGTCTACTGTATATATGTTAATATAGAGAGCAGTAAGGTCTACTGTATATATGTTATATAGAGAACAGTAAGGTCTACTGTATATATGTTTATAGAGAGCAGTAAGGTCTACTGTATATATGTTAATATAGAGAGAGTAAGTCTACTGTATATATGTTTATAGAGAGCAGTAATGTCTACTGTATATATGTTAATATAGAGAGCAGTAAGGTCTACTGTATATATGTTAATATAGAGAGCAGTAAGGTCTACTGTATATATGTTTATAGAGAGCAGTAATGTCTACTGTAGAGCAGTATGTTACTGTATATATGTTTATAGAGAGCAGTAATGTCTACTATATACAGTATGTTCTATAGAGAGCAGTAAGGTCTACTGTATATATGTTAATATAGAGAGCAGTAAGGTCTACTGTATATATGTTAATATAGAGAGCAGTAAGGTCTACTGTATATACAGTATGTTCTATAGAGAGCAGTAAGGTCTACTGTATATACAGTGTGTTCTATAGAGAGCAGTAAGGTCTACTGTATATATGTTAATATAGAGAGCAGTAAGGTCTACTGTATATATGTTAATATAGAGAGCAGTAAGGTCTACTGTATATATGTTACTATAGAGAGCAGTAAGGTGTACTGTATATACAGTATGTTCTATAGAGAGCAGTAAGGTCTACTGTATATATGTTAATATAGAGAGCAGTAAGGTCTACTGTATATATGTTAATATAGAGAGCAGTAAGGTCTACTGTATATATATATGTTCTATAGAGAGCAGTAAGGTCTACTGTATATATGTTCTATAGAGAGCAGTAAGGTCTACTGTACAGTATGTTCTATAGAGAGCAGTAATGTCTACTGTATATACAGTATGTTCTATAGAGAGCAGTAATGTCTACTGTATATACAGTATGTTCTATAGAGAGCAGTAATGTCTACTGTATATACAGTATGTTCTATAGAGAGCAGTAATGTCTACTGTATATATGTTCTATAGAGAGCAGTAAGGTCTACTGTATATACAGTATGTTCTATAGAGAGCAGTAAGGTCTACTGTATATATGTTCTATAGAGAGCAGTAAGGTCTACTGTATATATGTTCTATAGAGAGCAGTAAGGTCTACTGTATATATGTTCTATAGAGAGCAGTAATGTCTACTGTATATATGTTCTATAGAGAGCAGTAATGTCTACTGTATATATGTTCTATAGAGAGCAGTAAGGTCTACTGTATATACAGTATGTTCTATAGAGAGCAGTAAGGTCTACTGTATATACAGTATGTTCTATAGAGAGCAGTAATGTCTACTGTATATACAGTATCTTCTATAGAGAGCAGTAATGTCTACTGTATATACAGTATCTTCTATAGAGAGCAGTAATGTCTACTGTATATACAGTATCTTCTATAGAGAGCAGTAAGATCTACTGTATATATGTTAATATAGAGAGCAGTAATGTCTACTGTATATATGTTAATATAGAGAGCAGTAATGTCTACTGTATATACAGTATGTTCTATAGAGAGCAGTAATGTCTACTGTATATATGTTAATATAGAGAGCAGTAATGTCTACTGTATATATGTTAATATAGAGAGCAGTAAGGTCTACTGTATATACAGTATGTTCTATAGAGAGCAGTAATGTCTACTGTACTGTATATAATGTTACTGTATATATGTTTATAGAGAGCAGTAAGGTCTACTGTATATACAGTATGTTCTATAGAGAGCAGTAAGGTCTACTGTATATATGTTAATATAGAGAGCAGTAAGGTCTACTGTATATATGTTAATATAGAGAGCAGTAATGTCTACTGTTAACATAGCAGTATGTTCTGTATATAGAGAGCAGTAAGGTCTACTGTATATACAGTATGTTCTATAGAGAGCAGTAAGGTCTACTGTATATATGTTAATATAGAGAGCAGTAAGGTCTACTGTATATACAGTATGTTCTATAGAGAGCAGTAAGGTCTACTGTATATACAGTATGTTCTATAGAGAGCAGTAAGGTCTACTGTATATACAGTATGTTCTATAGAGAGCAGTAAGGTCTACTGTATATACAGTATGTTCTATAGAGAGCAGTAAGGTCTACTGTATATATGTTTATAGAGAGCAGTAATGTCTACTGTATATTCAGTATGTTCTATAGAGAGCAGTAAGGTCTACTGTATATACAGTATGTTCTATAGAGACCAGTAAGGTCTACTGTATATACAGTATGTTCTATAGAGAGCAGTAAGGTCTACTGTATATACAGTATGTTCTATAGAGAGCAGTAAGGTCTACTGTATATACAGTATGTTCTATAGAGAGCAGTAATGTCTACTGTATATACAGTATCTTCTATAGAGAGCAGTAATGTCTACTGTATATACAGTATCTTCTATAGAGAGCAGTAAGGTCTACTGTATATATGTTAATATAGAGAGCAGTAATGTCTACTGTATATATGTTAATATAGAGAGCAGTAAGGTCTACTGTATATATGTTAATATAGAGAGCAGTAAGGTCTACTGTATATACAGTATGTTCTATAGAGAGCAGTAAGGTCTACTGTATATATGTTAATATAGATAGCAGTATGTTGTATATATGTTAATATAGAGAGCAGTAAGGTCTACTGTATATATGTTAATATAGAGAGCAGTAATGTCTACTGTATATATGTTAATATAGAGAGCAGTAAGGTCTACTGTATATATGTTAATATAGAGAGCAGTAAGGTCTACTGTATATACAGTATGTTCTATAGAGAGCAGTAATGTCTACTGTATATATGTTAATATAGAGAGCAGTAAGGTCTACTGTATATATGTTAATATAGAGAGCAGTAAGGTCTACTGTATATATGTTAATATAGAGAGCAGTAAGGTCTACTGTATATATGTTAACATAGAGAGCAGTAAGGTCTACTGTATATACAGTATGTTCTATGGAGAGCAGTAAGGTCTACTGTATATATAGAGCAGTAAGGTCTACTGTATATATGTTAATATAGAGAGCAGTAAGGTCTACTGTACATATGTTCTATAGAGAGCAGTAAGGTCTACTGTATATATGTTAATATAGAGAGCAGTAAGGTCTACTGTATATATGTTAATATAGAGAGCAGTAAGGTTTACTGTATATATGTTTATAGAGAGCAGTAAGGTCTACTGTACATATGTTAATATAGAGAGCAGTAAGGTCTACTGTATATATGTTCTATAGAGAGCAGTACTTTCTACTGTATATATGTTAATATAGAGAGCAGTAAGGTCTACTGTATATATGTTAATATAGAGAGCAGTAAGGTCTACTGTATATATGTTAACATAGAGAGCAGTAAGGTCTACTGTATATACAGTATGTTCTATGGAGAGCAGTAAGGTCTACTGTATATACAGTATGTTCTATAGAGAGCAGTAATGTCTACTGTATATATGTTCTATAGAGAGCAGTAAGGTCTACTGTATATATGTTTATAGAGAGCAGTAATGTCTACTGTATATATGTTAATATAGAGAGCAGTAATGTCTACTGTATATACAGTATGTTCTATAGAGAGCAGTAATGTCTACTGTATATATGTTAATATAGAGAGCAGTAATGTCTACTGTATATATGTTAATATAGAGAGCAGTAATGTCTACTGTATATATGTTAATATAGAGAGCAGTAAGGTCTACTGTATATATGTTAATATAGAGAGCAGTAAGGTCTACTGTATATACAGTATGTTCTATAGAGAGCAGTAAGGTCTACTGTATATATGTTAATATAGAGAGCAGTAAGGTCTACTGTATATACAGTATGTTCTATAGAGAGCAGTAATGTCTACTGTATATATGTTAATATAGAGAGCAGTAATGTCTACTGTATATATGTTAATATAGAGAGCAGTAAGGTCTACTGTATATATGTTAACATAGAGAGCAGTAAGGTCTACTGTATATATGTTAATATAGAGAGCAGTAAGGTTACTGTATATATGTTAATATAGAGAGCAGTAATGTCCACTGTATATATATGTTCTATAGAGAGCAGTAAGGTCTACTGTATATATGTTAATATAGAGAGCAGTAAGGTCCACTGTATATATGTTAATATAGAGAGCAGTAAGGTCTACTGTATATATGTTTCTATAGAGAGCAGTAAGGTCCACTGTATATACAGTATGTTCTATAGAGAGCAGTAATGTCTACTGTATATATGTTAATATAGAGAGCAGTAATGTCTACTGTATATACAGTATGTTCTATAGAGAGCAGTAAGGCACTGTATATGTTAATATAGAGAGCAGTAATGTCTACTGTATATATGTTAATATAGAGAGCAGTAAGGTCCACTGTATATATGTTAACATAGAGAGCAGTAAGGTCTACTGTATATATGTTAATATAGAGAGCAGTAAGGTCCACTGTATATATGTTAATATAGAGAGCAGTAATGTCTACTGTATACAGTATGTTCTATAGAGAGCAGTAAGGTCACTGTATATATGTTAATATAGAGAGCAGTGTATATATGTTAATATAGAGAGCAGTAATGTCCACTGTATATATGTTCTATAGAGAGCAGTAAGGTCTACTGTATAGTATGTTCTATAGAGAGCAGTAAGGTCACTGTATATATGTTAACTATAGAGAGCAGTAAGGTCACTGTATATACAGTATGTTCTATAGAGAGCAGTAAGGTCCACTGTATATATGTTAATATAGAGAGCAGTAAGGTCTACTGTATATACAGTATGTTCTATAGAGAGCAGTAAGGTCTACTGTATATACAGTATGTTCTATAGAGAGCAGTAAGGTCTACTGTATATATGTTAATATAGAGAGCAGTAAGGTCCACTGTATATATGTTCTATAGAGAGCAGTAAGGTCTACTGTATATATGTTAATATAGAGAGCAGTAAGGTCTACTGTATATATGTTAATATAGAGAGCAGTAATGTCTACTGTATATATGTTTATAGAGAGCAGTAAGGTCCACTGTATATACAGTATGTTCTATAGAGAGCAGTAAGGTCCACTGTATATACAGTATGTTCTATAGAGAGCAGTAATGTCCACTGTATATATGTTAATATAGAGAGCAGTAAGGTCCACTGTATATATGTTCTATAGAGAGCAGTAAGGTCACTGTATATATGTTTATAGAGAGCAGTAAGGTCTACTGTATATATGTATGTCTATAGAGAGCAGTAAGGTCCACTGTATATACAGTATGTTCTATAGAGAGCAGTAAGGTCTACTGTATATATGTTAATATAGAGAGCAGTAAGGTCCACTGTATATACAGTATGTTCTATAGAGAGCAGTAAGGTCCACTGTATATATGTTTATAGAGAGCAGTAAGGTCCACTGTATATGTTTCTATAGAGAGCAGTAATGTCCACTGTATATACAGTATGTTCTATAGAGAGCAGTAAGGTCTACTGTATATATGTTAATATAGAGAGCAGTAATGTCTACTGTATATATGTTAATATAGAGAGCAGTAATGTCTACTGTATATATGTTAATATAGAGAGCAGTAATGTCTACTGTATATATGTTAATGTAGAGAGCAGTAACGTCTACTGTATATATGTTTATAGAGAGCAGTAAGGTCTACTGTATATACAGTATGTTCTATAGAGAGCAGTAATGTCTACTGTATATATGTTTATAGAGAGCAGTAAGGTCTACTGTATATATGTTTATAGAGAGCAGTAAGGTCTACTGTATATATGTTAATATAGAGAGCAGTAAGGTCTACTGTATATATGTTAATATAGAGAGCAGTAATGTCCACTGTATATATTATAGAGAGCAGTAAGGTCCACTGTATATATGTTTATAGAGAGCAGTAAGGTCACTGTATATACAGTATGTTCTATAGAGAGCAGTAAGGTCCACTGTATATATGTTAATATAGAGAGCAGTAAGGTCTACTGTATATATGTTAATATAGAGAGCAGTAATGTCCACTGTATATATGTTAATATAGAGAGCAGTAAGGTCCACTGTATATATGTTAATATAGAGAGCAGTAAGGTCTACTGTATATATGTTAATATAGAGAGCAGTAAGGTCTACTGTATATATGTTATATAGAGAGCAGTATGTTACTATAGAGAGCAGTAAGGTCACTGTATATATGTTCTATAGAGAGCAGTAATGTCCACTGTATATATGTTCTATAGAGAGCAGTAAGGTCCACTGTATATATGTTAATATAGAGAGCAGTAATGTCTACTGTATATATGTTAATATAGAGAGCAGTAATGTCTACTGTATATATGTTCTATAGAGAGCAGTAATGTCCACTGTATATATGTTAATATAGAGAGCAGTAAGGTCTACTGTATATATGTTAATATAGAGAGCAGTAAGGTCTACTGTTAATATAGAGAGCAGTAAGGTCACTGTATATATGTTAATATAGAGAGCAGTAAGGTCTACTGTATATATGTTAATATAGAGAGCAGTAAGGTCTACTGTATATATGTTAATATAGAGAGCAGTAAGGTCTACTGTATATATGTTAATATAGAGAGCAGTAATGTCACTGTATAAGGTCTATAGAGACAGTAAGGTACTGTATACAGTATGTTCTATAGAGAGCAGTAAGGTCCACTGTATATATGTTCTATAGAGAGCAGTAAGGTCTACTGTATATATGTTAATATAGAGAGCAGTAATGTCCACTGTATATATGTTCTATAGAGAGCAGTAAGGTCTACTGTATATACAGTATGTTCTATAGAGAGCAGTAAGGTCCACTGTATATATGTTAATATAGAGAGCAGTAAGGTCTACTGTATATACAGTATGTTCTATAGAGAGCAGTAAGGTCTACTGTATATATGTTAATATAGAGAGCAGTAAGGTCTACTGTATACAGTATGTTCTATAGAGAGCAGTAAGGTCCACTGTATATACAGTATGTTCTATAGAGAGCAGTAAGGTCTACTGTATATATGTTCTATAGAGAGCAGTAAGGTCTACTGTATATATGTTCTATAGAGAGCAGTAATGTCTACTGTATATATGTTAATATAGAGAGCAGTAAGGTCCACTGTATATATGTTAATATAGAGAGCAGTAATGTCACTGTATATACAGTATGTTCTATAGAGAGCAGTAAGGTCCACTGTATATATGTTAATATAGAGAGCAGTAAGGTCACTGTATATATGTTAATATAGAGAGCAGTAAGGTCCACTGTATATATGTTAATATAGAGAGCAGTAAGGTCTACTGTATATACAGTATATAGAGAGCAGTATGTATCTATAGAGAGCAGTAAGGTCTACTGTATATATGTTAATATAGAGAGCAGTAAGGTCTACTGTATATATGTATAGAGAGCAGTAACTGTATATAGTTCTATAGAGAGCAGTAATGTCTACTGTATATATGTTCTATAGAGAGCAGTAATGTCTACTGTATATATGTTTATAGAGAGCAGTAAGGTCCACTGTATATATGTTCTATAGAGAGCAGTAAGGCAGTAATACAGTCTACTGAGAGCAGTAATGTACTGTTATGTTCTATAGAGAGCAGTAAGGTCTACTGTATATACAGTATGTTCTATAGAGAGCAGTAATGTCTACTGTATATATGTTTATAGAGAGCAGTAAGGTCCACTGTATATATGTTAATATAGAGAGCAGTAATGTCTACTGTATATATGTTAATATAGAGAGCAGTAAGGTCTACTGTATATATGTATAGAGAGCAGTAAGGTCTACTGTATATACAGTATGTTCTATAGAGAGCAGTAAGGTCTACTGTATATGTTAATATGTAAACTGTATATATGTTAATATAGAGAGCAGTAAGGTCTACTGTATATATGTTAATATAGAGAGCAGTAAGGTCTACTGTATATATGTTAAATATAGAGAGCAGTAAGGTCTACTGTATATATGTTTTATAGAGAGCAGTAAGGTCTACTGTATATACAGTATGTTCTATAGAGAGCAGTAATGTCCACTGTATATATGTTAATATAGAGAGCAGTAAGGTCTACTGTATATATGTTAATATAGAGAGCAGTAATGTCACTGTATATATGGTATAGAGAGCAGTAAGGTCTACTGTATATATGTTAATATAGAGAGCAGTAAGGTCACTGTATATACAGTATGTTCTATAGAGAGCAGTAAGGTCCACTGTATATACAGTATGTTCTATAGAGAGCAGTAAGGTCTACTGTATATATGTTTATAGAGAGCAGTAAGGTCTACTGTATATATTATAGAGAGCAGTAATGTTCTACTGTATATATGTTAATATAGAGAGCAGTAAGGTCTACTGTATATACAGTATGTTCTATAGAGAGCAGTAATGTCTACTGTATATATGTTAATATAGAGAGCAGTAATGTCTACTGTATATATGGTAGAGAGCAGTAAGGTCTACTGTATATATGTTAATATAGAGAGCAGTAATGTCTACTGTATATATGTTAATATAGAGAGCAGTAAGGTCTACTGTATATATGTTAACATAGAGAGCAGTAAGGTCTACTGTATATATGTTAATATAGAGAGCAGTAAGGTCTACTGTATATACAGTATGTTCTATAGAGAGCAGTAATGTCTACTGTATATATGTTAACATAGAGAGCAGTAAGGTCTACTGTATATATGTTAATATAGAGAGCAGTAAGGTCTACTGTATGTATGTTAATATAGAGAGCAGTAATGTCTACTGTATATACAGTATCTTCTATAGAGAGCAGTAAGGTCTACTGTATATATGTTAATATAGAGAGCAGTAATGTCTACTGTATATATGTTTATAGAGAGCAGTAAGGTCTACTGTATATATGTATGTTCTATAGAGAGCAGTAAGGTCTACTGTATATACAGTATGTTCTATAGAGAGCAGTAAGGTCTACTGTATATATGTTAACATAGAGAGCAGTAAGGTCTACTGTATATACAGTATGTTTATAGAGAGCAGTAAGGTCTACTGTATATATGTTAATATAGAGAGCAGTAAGGTCCACTGTATATACAGTATGTTCTATAGAGAGCAGTAAGGTCTACTGTATATACAGTATGTTCTATAGAGAGCAGTAAGGTCTACTGTATATATGTTAATATAGAGAGCAGTAAGGTCTACTGTATATACAGTATGTTCTATAGAGAGCAGTAATGTCTACTGTATATATGTTAATATAGAGAGCAGTAAGGTCTACTGTATATATGTTAATATAGAGAGCAGTAAGGTCTACTGTATATATGTTATAGAGAGCAGTAATGTCTACTGTATACAGTATGTTCTATAGAGAGCAGTAAGGTCTACTGTATGTATGTTAATATAGAGAGCAGTAAGGTCTACTGAATATACAGTATGTTCTATAGAGCAGTAAGGTCTACTGTATATACAGTATGTTCTATAGAGAGCAGTAAGGTCTACTGTATATATGTTAATATAGAGAGCAGTAAGGTCTACTGTATATATGTTAACATAGAGAGCAGTAATGTCTACTGTATATATGTTAATATAGAGAGCAGTAAGGTCTACTGTATATATGTTAATATAGAGAGCAGTAATGTCTACTGTATATATGTTAATATAGAGAGCAGTAAGGTCTACTGTATATATGTTAATATAGAGAGCAGTAATGTCTACTGTATATACAGTATGTTCTATAGAGAGCAGTAATGTCTACTGTATATATGTTTATAGAGAGCAGTAATGTCCACTGTATATACAGTATGTTCTATAGAGAGCAGTAAGGTCTACTGTATATACAGTATGTTCTATAGAGAGCAGTAATGTCTACTGTATATATGTTTATAGAGAGCAGTAAGGTCTACTGTATATACAGTATGTTCTATAGAGAGCAGTAAGGTCTACTGTATATATGTTTATAGAGAGCAGTAAGGTCCACTGTATACAGTATGTTCTATAGAGAGCAGTAAGGTCTACTGTATATATATGTTCTATAGAGAGCAGTAAGGTCCACTGTATATATGTTAATATAGAGAGCAGTAAGGTCTACTGTATATATGTTAATATAGAGAGCAGTAAGGTCTACTGTATATACAGTATGTTCTATAGAGAGCAGTAATGTCTACTGTATATATGTTAACATAGAGAGCAGTAAGGTCTACTGTATATATGTTAATATAGAGAGCAGTAAGGTCTACTGTATGTATGTTAATATAGAGAGCAGTAATGTCTACTGTATATACAGTATCTTCTATAGAGAGCAGTAAGGTCTACTGTATATATGTTAATATAGAGAGCAGTAAGGTCTACTGTATGTATGTTAATATAGAGAGCAGTAATGTCTACTGTATATACAGTATCTTCTATAGAGAGCAGTAAGGTCTACTGTATATACAGTATGTTCTATAGAGAGCAGTAAGGTCTACTGTATGTATGTTAACATAGAGAGCAGTAAGGTCTACTGTATATACAGTATGTTCTATAGAGAGCAGTAAGGTCTACTGTATGTATGTTAATATAGAGAGCAGTAAGGTCTACTGAATATACAGTATGTTCTATAGAGAGCAGTAAGGTCTACTGTATATACAGTATGTTCTATAGAGAGCAGTAAGGTCTACTGTATATATGTTAATATAGAGAGCAGTAAGGTCTACTGTATACAGTATGTTCTATAGAGAGCAGTAATGTCTACTGTATATATGTTAATATAGAGAGCAGTAAGGTCTACTGTATATATGTTAATATAGAGAGCAGTAATGTCACTGTATATATGTTAATATAGAGAGCAGTAAGGTCTACTGTATATATGTTAATATAGAGAGCAGTAAGGTCTACTGTATATATGTTATAGAGAGCAGTATACTGTATATATGTTCTATAGAGAGCAGTAATGTCTACTGTATATAGAGAGCAGTAATGTTACTGTATATATGTTTATAGAGAGCAGTAATGTCTACTGTATACAGTATGTTCTATAGAGAGCAGTAATGTCTACTGTATATACAGTATGTTCTATAGAGAGCAGTAATGTCTACTGTATATATGTTTATAGAGAGCAGTAGGTCTACTGTATATAGAGAGCAGTAAGGTCTACTGTATATATATGTCTATAGAGAGCAGTAAGGTCTACTGTATATATGTTAATATAGAGAGCAGTAAGGTCTACTGTATATATGTTCTATAGAGAGCAGTAGCACTGTATATAGTATGTTCTATAGAGAGCAGTAAGGTCCACTGTATATACAGTATGTTCTATAGAGAGCAGTAAGGTCTACTGTATATACAGTATGTTCTATAGAGAGCAGTAAGGTCTACTGTATATAGAGAGCAGTAAGGTCTACTGTATACATATGTTCTATAGAGAGCAGTAATGTCTACTGTATATATGTTAATATAGAGAGCAGTAAGGTCCACTGTATATATGTTCTATAGAGAGCAGTAAGGTCTACTGTATATATGTTAATATAGAGAGCAGTAATGTTACTGTATATATGTTAATATAGAGAGCAGTAAGGTCTACTGTATATATGTTAATATAGAGAGCAGTAAGGTCTACTGTATATACAGTATGTTCTATAGAGAGCAGTAATGTCTACTGTATGTATATATGTTAATATAGAGAGCAGTAAGGTCTACTGTATATATGTTAACATAGAGAGCAGTAAGGTCTACTGTATATACAGTATGTTCTATAGAGAGCAGTAATGTCTACTGTATATATGTTAATATAGAGAGCAGTAAGGTCTACTGTATATATGTTAACATAGAGAGCAGTAAGGTCTACTGTATATACAGTATGTTCTATAGAGAGCAGTAATGTCTACTGTATATATGTTAATATAGAGAGCAGTAAGGTCTACTGTATATATGTTAATATAGAGAGCAGTAAGGTCTACTGTATATATGTTAATATAGAGAGCAGTAAGGTCTACTGTATATATGTTAATATAGAGAGCAGTAATGTCTACTGTATATATGTTAATATAGAGAGCAGTAAGGTCTACTGTATATATGTTCTATAGAGAGCAGTAAGGTCTACTGTATACAGTATGTTCTATAGAGAGCAGTAATGTCTACTGTATATATGTTAATATAGAGAGCAGTAATGTCTACTGTATATACAGTATGTTCTATAGAGAGCAGTAAGGTCTACTGTATATATGTTAATATAGAGAGCAGTAAGGTCCACTGTATGTATGTTAACATAGAGAGCAGTAAGGTCTACTGTATATACAGTATGTTCTATAGAGAGCAGTAAGGTCTACTGTATGTATGTTAATATAGAGAGCAGTAAGGTCTACTGAATATACAGTATGTTCTATAGAGCAGTAAGGTCTACTGTATATACAGTATGTTCTATAGAGAGCAGTAAGGTCTACTGTATATATGTTAATATAGAGAGCAGTAAGGTCTACTGTATATACAGTATGTTCTATAGAGAGCAGTAATGTCTACTGTATATATGTTAATATAGAGAGCAGTAAGGTCTACTGTATATATGTTAACATAGAGAGCAGTAATGTCTACTGTATATATGTTAATATAGAGAGCAGTAAGGTCTACTGTATATATGTTAATATAGAGAGCAGTAATGTCTACTGTATATATGTTAATAGAGAGCAGTAATGTCTACTGTATATATGTTAATATAGAGAGCAGTAATGTCTACTGTATATACAGTATGTTCTATAGAGAGCAGTAATGTCTACTGTATATATGTTTATAGAGAGCAGTAATGTCTACTGTATATACAGTATCTTCTATAGAGAGCAGTAATGTCTACTGTATATATGTTTATATAGAGCAGTAAGGTCTACTGTATATACAGTATGTTCTATAGAGAGCAGTAAGGTCTACTGTATATATGTTTATAGAGAGCAGTAAGGTCTACTGTATATACAGTATGTTCTATAGAGAGCAGTAAGGTCTACTGTATATACAGTATGTTCTATAGAGAGCAGTAAGGTCTACTGTATATACAGTATGTTCTATAGAGAGCAGTAATGTCTACTGTATATACAGTATGTTCTATAGAGAGCAGTAAGGTCTACTGTATATACAGTATGTTCTATAGAGAGCAGTAATGTCTACTGTATATACAGTATCTTCTATAGAGAGCAGTAAGGTCTACTGTATATACAGTATGTTCTATAGAGAGCAGTAATGTCTACTGTATATATGTTAATATAGAGAGCAGTAAGGTCTACTGTATATATGTTAATATAGAGAGCAGTAAGGTCTACTGTATATATGTTAATATAGAGAGCAGTAATGTCTACTGTATATATGTTAATATAGAGAGCAGTAAGGTATACTGTATATATGTTAACATAGAGAGCAGTAAGGTCTACTGTATATACAGTATGTTCTATAGAGAGCAGTAATGTCTACTGTATATATGTTAATATAGAGAGCAGTAAGGTCTACTGTATATATGTTAATATAGAGAGCAGTAAGGTCTACTGTATATATGTTAATATAGAGAGCAGTAAGGTCTACTGTATATATGTTAATATAGAGAGCAGTAATGTCTACTGTATATATGTTAATATAGAGAGCAGTAAGGTCTACTGTATATATGTTAACATAGAGAGCAGTAAGGTCTACTGTATATACAGTATGTTCTATAGAGAGCAGTAATGTCTACTGTATATATGTTAATATAGAGAGCAGTAAGGTCTACTGTATATATGTTAATATAGAGAGCAGTAATGTCTACTGTATATATGTTAATATAGAGAGCAGTAAGGTCTACTGTATATATGTTAATATAGAGAGCAGTAATGTCTACTGTATATATGTTAATATAGAGAGCAGTAAGGTCTACTGTATATATGTTAATATAGAGAGCAGTAAGGTCTACTGTATATATGTTAATATAGAGAGCAGTAAGGTCTACTGTATATATGTTCTATAGAGAGCAGTAATGTCTACTGTATATATGTTCTATAGAGAGCAGTAAGGTCTACTGTATATATGTTTATAGAGAGCAGTAATGTCTACTGTATATATGTTAATATAGAGAGCAGTAATGTCTACTGTATATATGTTAATATAGAGAGCAGTAATGTCTACTGTATATATGTTAATATAGAGAGCAGTAAGGTCTACTGTATATATGTTAACATAGAGAGCAGTAAGGTCTACTGTATATATGTTAATATAGAGAGCAGTAAGGTCTACTGTATATATGTTAATATAGAGAGCAGTAAGGTCTACTGTATATATGTTAATATAGAGAGCAGTAAGGTCTACTGTATATATGTTACTATAGAGAGCAGTAATGTCTACTGTATATATGTTAATATAGAGAGCAGTAAGGTCTACTGTATATATGTTAATATAGAGAGCAGTAAGGTCTACTGTATATATGTTAATATAGAGAGCAGTAATGTCTACTGTATATACAGTATCTTCTATAGAGAGCAGTAAGGTCTACTGTATATACAGTATGTTCTATAGAGAGCAGTAAGGTCTACTGTATATATGTTAATATAGAGAGCAGTAATGTCTACTGTATATATGTTAATATAGAGAGCAGTAATGTCTACTGTATATATGTTAATATAGAGAGCAGTAATGTCTACTGTATATATGTTAATAGAGAGCAGTAATGTCTACTGTATATATGTTAATATAGAGAGCAGTAAGGTCTACTGTATATATGTTAATATAGAGAGCAGTAAGGTCTACTGTATATACAGTATGTTCTATAGAGAGCAGTAATGTCTACTGTATATATGTTAACATAGAGAGCAGTAAGGTCTACTGTATATATGTTAATATAGAGAGCAGTAAGGTCTACTGTATGTATGTTAATATAGAGAGCAGTAATGTCTACTGTATATACTGTATCTTCTATAGAGAGCAGTAAGGTCTACTGTATATATGTTAATATAGAGAGCAGTAAGGTCTACCGTATGTATGTTAATATAGAGAGCAGTAATGTCTACTGTATATACAGTATCTTCTATAGAGAGCAGTAAGGTCTACTGTATATACAGTATGTTCTATAGAGAGCAGTAAGGTCTACTGTATGTATGTTAACATAGAGAGCAGTAAGGTCTACTGTATATATGTTTATAGAGAGCAGTAAGGTCTACTGTATGTATGTTAATATAGAGAGCAGTAATGTCTACTGTATATACAGTATCTTCTATAGAGAGCAGTAAGGTCTACTGTATATACAGTATGTTCTATAGAGAGCAGTAAGGTCTACTGTATGTATGTTAACATAGAGAGCAGTAAGGTCTACTGTATATACAGTATGTTCTATAGAGAGCAGTAAGGTCTACTGTATGTATGTTAATATAGAGAGCAGTAAGGTCTACTGAATATACAGTATGTTCTATAGAGCAGTAAGGTCTACTGTATATACAGTATGTTCTATAGAGAGCAGTAAGGTCTACTGTATATATGTTAATATAGAGAGCAGTAAGGTCTACTGTATATACAGTATGTTCTATAGAGAGCAGTAATGTCTACTGTATATATGTTAATATAGAGAGCAGTAAGGTCTACTGTATATATGTTAACATAGAGAGCAGTAATGTCTACTGTATATATGTTAATATAGAGAGCAGTAAGGTCTACTGTATATATGTTAATATAGAGAGCAGTAATGTCTACTGTATATATGTTAATAGAGAGCAGTAATGTCTACTGTATATATGTTAATATAGAGAGCAGTAATGTCTACTGTATATACAGTATGTTCTATAGAGAGCAGTAATGTCTACTGTATATATGTTTATAGAGAGCAGTAATGTCTACTGTATATACAGTATCTTCTATAGAGAGCAGTAATGTCTACTGTATATACAGTATCTTCTATAGAGAGCAGTAATGTCTACTGTATATATGTTTATAGAGAGCAGTAAGGTCTACTGTATATACAGTATGTTCTATAGAGAGCAGTAAGGTCTACTGTATATATGTTTATAGAGAGCAGTAAGGTCTACTGTATATACAGTATGTTCTATAGAGAGCAGTAAGGTCTACTGTATATACAGTATGTTCTATAGAGAGCAGTAATGTCTACTGTATATACAGTATCTTCTATAGAGAGCAGTAAGGTCTACTGTATATACAGTATGTTCTATAGAGAGCAGTAAGGTCTACTGTATATACAGTATGTTCTATAGAGAGCAGTAATGTCTACTGTATATACAGTATCTTCTATAGAGAGCAGTAAGGTCTACTGTATATACAGTATGTTCTATAGAGAGCAGTAATGTCTACTGTATATATGTTAATATAGAGAGCAGTAAGGTCTACTGTATATATGTTAATTTAGAGAACAGTAAGGTCTACTGTATATATGTTAATATAGAGAGCAGTAATGTCTACTGTATATATGTTAATATAGAGAGCAGTAAGGTCTACTGTATATATGTTAACATAGAGAGCAGTAAGGTCTACTGTATATACAGTATGTTCTATAGAGAGCAGTAATGTCTACTGTATATATGTTAATATAGAGAGCAGTAAGGTCTACTGTATATATGTTAATATAGAGAGCAGTAAGGTCTACTGTATATATGTTAATATAGAGAGCAGTAAGGTCTACTGTATATATGTTAATATAGAGAGCAGTAATGTCTACTGTATATATGTTAATATAGAGAGCAGTAAGGTCTACTGTATATATGTTAACATAGAGAGCAGTAAGGTCTACTGTATAGTATGTTCTATAGAGAGCAGTAAGGTCTACTGTATATATGTTAATATAGAGAGCAGTAAGGTCTACTGTATATATGTTAATATAGAGAGCAGTAATGTCTACTGTATATATGTTAATATAGAGAGCAGTAAGGTCTACTGTATATATGTTAATATAGAGAGCAGTAATGTCTACTGTATATATGTTAATATAGAGAGCAGTAAGGTCTACTGTATATATGTTAATATAGAGAGCAGTAAGGTCTACTGTATATATGTTCTATAGAGAGCAGTAATGTCTACTGTATATATGTTCTATAGAGAGCAGTAAGGTCTACTGTATATATGTTTATAGAGAGCAGTAATGTCTACTGTATATATGTTAATATAGAGAGCAGTAATGTCTACTGTATATACAGTATGTTCTATAGAGAGCAGTAATGTCTACTGTATATATGTTAATATAGAGAGCAGTAATGTCTACTGTATATATGTTAATATAGAGAGCAGTAAGGTCTACTGTATATATGTTAACATAGAGAGCAGTAAGGTCTACTGTATATATGTTAATATAGAGAGCAGTAAGGTCTACTGTATATATGTTAATATAGAGAGCAGTAAGGTCTACTGTATATATGTTAATATAGAGAGCAGTAAGGTCTACTGTATATACAGTATGTTCTATAGAGAGCAGTAATGTCTACTGTATATATGTTAACATAGAGAGCAGTAAGGTCTACTGTATATATGTTAATATAGAGAACAGTAAGGTCTACTGTATGTATGTTAATATAGAGAGCAGTAATGTCTACTGTATATACAGTATCTTCTATAGAGAGCAGTAAGGTCTACTGTATATACAGTATGTTCTATAGAGAGCAGTAAGGTCTACTGTATATATGTTAATATAGAGAGCAGTAAGGTCTACTGTATATATGTTAATATAGAGAGCAGTAATGTCTACTGTATATATGTTCTATAGAGAGCAGTAATGTCTACTGTATATACAGTATGTTCTATAGAGAGCAGTAAGGTCTACTGTATGTATGTTAACATAGAGAGCAGTAAGGTCTACTGTATATACAGTATGTTCTATAGAGAGCAGTAAGGTCTACTGTATGTATGTTAATATAGAGAGCAGTAAGGTCTACTGAATATACAGTATGTTCTATAGAGCAGTAAGGTCTACTGTATATACAGTATGTTCTATAGAGAGCAGTAAGGTCTACTGTATATATGTTAATATAGAGAGCAGTAAGGTCTACTGTATATACAGTATGTTCTATAGAGAGCAGTAATGTCTACTGTATATATGTTAATATAGAGAGCAGTAATGTCTACTGTATATATGTTAATATAGAGAGCAGTAAGGTCTACTGTATATACAGTATGTTCTATAGAGAGCAGTAATGTCTACTGTATATATGTTAATATAGAGAGCAGTAAGGTCTACTGTATATATGTTAATATAGAGAGCAGTAATGTCTACTGTATATATGTTTATAGAGAGCAGTAAGGTCTACTGTATATACAGTATGTTCTATAGAGAGCAGTAAGGTCTACTGTATATATGTTAATATAGAGAGCAGTAAGGTCTACTGTATATATGTTAATATAGAGAGCAGTAATGTCTACTGTATATATGTTAATAGAGAGCAGTAATGTCTACTGTATATATGTTAATATAGAGAGCAGTAATGTCTACTGTATATACAGTATGTTCTATAGAGAGCAGTAATGTCTACTGTATATATGTTTATAGAGAGCAGTAAGGTCTACTGTATATATGTTAATATAGAGAGCAGTAATGTCTACTGTATATATGTTAATATAGAGAGCAGTAAGGTCTACTGTATATATGTTAATATAGAGAGCAGTAAGGTCTACTGTATATATGTTAATATAGAGAGCAGTAATGTCTACTGTATATATGTTAATATAGAGAGCAGTAAGGTCTACTGTATATATGTTAATATAGAGAGCAGTAAGGTCTACTGTATATATGTTAATATAGAGAGCAGTAAGGTCTACTGTATATATGTTAATATAGAGAGCAGTAAGGTCTACTGTATATATGTTCTATAGAGAGCAGTAATGTCTACTGTATATATGTTCTATAGAGAGCAGTAAGGTCTACTGTATATATGTTTATAGAGAGCAGTAATGTCTACTGTATATATGTTAATATAGAGAGCAGTAATGTCTACTGTATATACAGTATGTTCTATAGAGAGCAGTAATGTCTACTGTATATACAGTATGTTCTATAGAGAGCAGTAATGTCTACTGTATATATGTTAACATAGAGAGCAGTAAGGTCTACTGTATATATGTTAATATAGAGAGCAGTAATGTCTACTGTATATATGTTAATATAGAGAGCAGTAATGTCTACTGTATATATGTTAATATAGAGAGCAGTAATGTCTACTGTATATATGTTAATGTAGAGAGCAGTAACGTCTACTGTATATATGTTTATAGAGAGCAGTAAGGTCTACTGTATATACAGTATGTTCTATAGAGAGCAGTAATGTCTACTGTATATATGTTTATAGAGAGCAGTAAGGTCTACTGTATATATGTTAATATAGAGAGCAGTAATGTCTACTGTATATATGTTAATATAGAGAGCAGTAAGGTCTACTGTATATACAGTATGTTCTATAGAGAGCAGTAATGTCTACTGTATATATGTTTATAGAGAGCAGTAAGGTCTACTGTATATACAGTATGTTCTATAGAGACCAGTAATGTCTACTGTATATATGTTTATAGAGAGCAGTAAGGTCTACTGTATATATGTTTATAGAGAGCAGTAAGGTCTACTGTATATACAGTATGTTCTATAGAGACCAGTAAGGTCTACTGTATATACAGTATGTTCTATAGAGAGCAGTAAGGTCTACTGTATATATGTTTATAGAGAGCAGTAAGGTCTACTGTATATATGTTAATATAGAGAGCAGTAAGGTCTACTGTATATACAGTATGTTCTATAGAGACCAGTAATGTCTACTGTATATATGTTTATAGAGAGCAGTAAGGTCTACTGTATATACAGTATGTTCTATAGAGACCAGTAATGTCTACTGTATATATGTTTATAGAGAGCAGTAAGGTCTACTGTATATATGTTTATAGAGAGAGCAGTAAGGTCTACTGTATATACAGTATGTTCTATAGAGAGCAGTAAGGTCTACTGTATATATGTTCTATAGAGAGCAGTAAGGTCTACTGTATATATGTTTATAGAGAGCAGTAATGTCTACTGTATATATGTTAATATAGAGAGCAGTAATGTCTACTGTATATACAGTATGTTCTATAGAGAGCAGTAAGGTCTACTGTATATATGTTTATAGAGAGCAGTAAGGTCTACTGTATATACAGTATGTTCTATAGAGAGCAGTAATGTCTACTGTATATATGTTTATAGAGAGCAGTAAGGTCTACTGTATATATGTTTATAGAGAGCAGTAAGGTCTACTGTATATACAGTATGTTCTATAGAGACCAGTAAGGTCTACTGTATATACAGTATGTTCTATAGAGACCAGTAATGTCTACTGTATATATGTTTATAGAGAGCAGTAAGGTCTACTGTATATATGTTAATATAGAGAGCAGTAATGTCTACTGTATATATGTTAATATAGAGACCAGTAAGGTCTACTGTATATACAGTATGTTCTATAGAGACCAGTAATGTCTACTGTATATATGTTAATATAGAGAGCAGTAAGGTCTACTGTATATATGTTAATAGAGAGAGCAGTAATGTCTACTGTATATATGTTAATATAGAGACCAGTAAGGTCTACTGTATATACAGTATGTTCTATAGAGACCAGTAATGTCTACTGTATATATGTTTATAGAGAGCAGTAAGGTCTACTGTATATACAGTATGTTCTATAGAGACCAGTAATGTCTACTGTATATATGTTTATAGAGAGAGCAGTAAGGTCTACTGTATATACAGTATGTTCTATAGAGACCAGTAAGGTCTACTGTATATACAGTATGTTCTATAGAGAGCAGTAATGTCTACTGTATATACAGTATGTTCTATAGAGAGCAGTAATGTCTACTGTATATATGTTTATAGAGAGCAGTAAGGTCTACTGTATATATGTTAATATAGAGAGCAGTAAGGTCTACTGTATATACAGTATGTTCTATAGAGAGCAGTAATGTCTACTGTATATATGTTTATAGAGAGCAGTAAGGTCTACTGTATATATGTTAATATAGAGAGCAGTAAGGTCTACTGTATATACAGTATGTTCTATAGAGAGCAGTAAGGTCTACTGTATATACAGTATGTTCTATAGAGAGCAGTAAGGTCTACTGTATATATGTTTATAGAGAGCAGTAATGTCTACTGTATATATGTTCTATAGAGAGCAGTAAGGTCTACTGTATATACAGTATATTCTATAGAGAACAGTAAGGTCTACTGTATATATGTTTATAGAGAGCAGTAAGGTCTACTGTATATACAGTATGTTCTATAGAGAGCAGTAATGTCTACTGTATATATGTTTATAGAGAGCAGTAAGGTCTACTGTATATATGTTAATATAGAGACCAGTAAGGTCTACTGTATATACAGTATGTTCTATAGAGACCAGTAAGGTCTACTGTATATACAGTATGTTCTATAGAGACCAGTAATGTCTACTGTATATATGTTTATAGAGAGCAGTAAGGTCTACTGTATATATGTTAATAGAGAGCAGTAATGTCTACTGTATATATGTTAATATAGAGACCAGTAAGGTCTACTGTATATACAGTATGTTCTATAGAGACCAGTAATGTCTACTGTATATATGTTTATAGAGAGCAGTAAGGTCTACTGTATATATGTTAATAGAGAGAGCAGTAATGTCTACTGTATATATGTTAATATAGAGACCAGTAAGGTCTACTGTATATACAGTATGTTCTATAGAGACCAGTAATGTCTACTGTATATATGTTTATAGAGAGCAGTAAGGTCTACTGTATATACAGTATGTTCTATAGAGACCAGTAATGTCTACTGTATATATGTTTATAGAGAGCAGTAAGGTCTACTGTATATATGTTTATAGAGAGAGCAGTAAGGTCTACTGTATATACAGTATGTTCTATAGAGACCAGTAAGGTCTACTGTATATACAGTATGTTCTATAGAGACCAGTAAGGTCTACTGTATATATGTTTATAGAGAGCAGTAAGGTCTACTGTATATATGTTTATAGAGAGAGCAGTAAGGTCTACTGTATATACAGTATGTTCTATAGAGACCAGTAATGTCTACTGTATATATGTTTATAGAGAGCAGTAAGGTCTACTGTATATATGTTAATATAGAGAGCAGTAAGGTCTACTGTATATATGTTAATATAGAGAGCAGTAAGGTCTACTGTATATATGTTAATATAGAGAGCAGTAAGGTCTACTGTATATACAGTATGTTCTATAGAGACCAGTAAGGTCTACTGTATATACAGTATGTTCTATAGAGAGCAGTAATGTCTACTGTATATATGTTAATATAGAGAGCAGTAAGGTCTACTGTATGTATGTTAATATAGAGAGCAGTAAGGTCTACTGTATATATGTTAATACAGAGAGCAGTAAGGTCTACTGTATATATGTTAATATAGAGAGCAGTAATGTCTACTGTATATATGTTAACATAGAGAGCAGTAAGGTCTACTGTATATATGTTAATATAGAGAGCAGTAAGGTCTACTGTATATATGTTAATATAGAGAGCAGTAAGCAGTAAGGTCTACTGTATATACAGTATGTTCTATAGAGAGCAGTAAGGTCTACTGTATATAGCAGTATGTTCTATAGAGAGCAGTAAGGTCTACTGTATGTATGTTAATATAGAGAGCAGTAAGGTCTACTGTATAGTATGTTAATATAGAGAGCAGTAAGGTCTACTGTATGTATGTTAATATAGAGAGCAGTAAGGTCTACTGTATATATGTTAATACAGAGAGCAGTAAGGTCTACTGTATATATGTTAATATAGAGAGCAGTAATGTCTACTGTATATATGTTAACATAGAGAGCAGTAAGGTCTACTGTATATATGTTAATATAGAGAGCAGTAAGGTCTACTGTATATATGTTAATATAGAGAGCAGTAAGGTCTACTGTGTAAATGTTACTATAGAGAGCTTGGTGATACAGGGAATACCCTGAATAAAAGTCATGAAATGAATGATGAAGTGAAAACCACAGGAAACAGGGCTCACAGCTTATCAGGAGAAAGCACAGCCCTCTCCCCCAATGTGTAGCTGACATAACTCACTAACTTGCCATTTTCTCCATGCGAGGTAAAGCGCTCTGAGCTCTGATGGGGTAATCCTTACTTGCGCAATGGAGAGATGTCTGTCCACTATTGCATTCAGCTGGGAGGTCTGACTCCGTAGCTATATAATGTGGAGAGAGGGAGGTTGGAGGGGCAGGAGACTCAGCCATGTGTGAGAGAGCAGAGTACAGTGTCCAGTGTAGCACAGCGCCCATGGTCAGCTGGAGCCAGGCCAGAGCCAGTCAGCCACCAAAAGAAGCGCTCTGCGGGGGCTAGGGCAGAACTCCCAGAGCTGGGTTCAAACAGTATTTGTTTTCATCCAAATAATTTGAATGCGTGATTGCACATACCAATTCTGTGCCAGATGTGCACTTATGAGACTTCCATTGGTTCCATTGCACCAGGCCAGCCTAATTAAGCACAGAAAAAGTATTTAAAATACTGTTTGAACCCAGCTCTAGGGGTTCTGCCTCCTGCAGAGCTCTTCTTTTGGTGGCTGACTTGCTCTGGCCTGGCTCCAGCTGACCATTGGCGCTGGACACTGTACTCTGCTCACACTGTACTCTGTCCTAGCTTATAAACAGGAACAGGAGTCTCACGTTGTCGTAAGAACGGGACCAAGGCGCAGCGGAGATTGAGTTCCACATATTCATTCCAAAGTGAAACATAAGCCAAAACAATAAATTGAATAAACGAACACCGGAACGTGACTACGTGGTGCACATGCACAAACGCAAAATAATATCCCACAAACACAGGTGGGACAAATAGCTACATAAATAGGATCCCCAATTAGACACAACGATTACCAGCTGCCTCTAATTGGGAATCATACAAAACACCAACATAGAAAATATAAACTAGAACACAACATAGAAATATTATAAACTAGAATACCCCTAGTCACGCCCTGACCTACTACACCATAGAGAAACAAGGGCTCTCTATGGTCAGGGCGTGACACACATAGGTGTTCCTTTTGTCCAGGTGGGAAACGGCAGTGTGAAGTGCAATAGAGATTGCATCATCTGTGGATCTGTTGGTGCGGTATGCAAATTGGAGTGGGTCTAGGGTTTCTGGGGTATTGGCATTGATGTGAGCCATGACCAGCCTTTAACTTGCCCCCATGCAGTTTTCAATTATTTTTTTTCATGTGCACACAGAGCAATACTATCAATTGTTTTTTAAATTTTCTTAATTGACCTTTATTTAAATAGGCAAGTCAATTACAAACAAATTCTTATTTACAATGACAGACTACCAAGAGGCAAAAGGCTTCCTGCATGAACAGGGGCTGGAATTAAAAAGGTATGTTTGTCCATAAAGAAATAATGAACATATTGTTCATGTCACTAGAAAATAATGGATGTTATGCCAAAGAATAATGTAACTGATGGCATCCTGCATAGATCAGGAAATGTAATGTCAAATAGTAATGTTCCATTGGAGGTCAAATGTGCTATAAAACACATTTACAGTGTGGTGGAGAATGTTCTTTAGCCAATTCTCTAGAGTTGTTTGGAATTGTAGACACTGGGTTCATTCAATCAAACCACCATTGTAATATATACAGAATAGGATATTTTAGTAACATATTTCAAATATATGTGTGTGTATATATGTATATATGTATATATATACACATACCAAATGCCGGTATACAGTTGGAGGAAAGTCTACATAAAAAGACAAGGGGGGCTCTACTTCCTGTTCTGTCTGGCTCTGTTAGCACAGTGCACGTTGAGAAACAATGAGAGGTTTGTTTCACAAGGATATCAACACCTGGGTTATCACACTCTCTCAAATGCTCTCAGGGACTATCACACTACTACCACTTGTTCTATTCTTCATAGATTCACTATATCAATCCTACAATAACATCATCAGCTATATGGATTTTCAAAAAACCTGTTTCCTTCTTAACAGGTATGATGTTCATTTACTGTAGTAAAATCGGTGCTGAGAGAGAGCAAGAGTAGCCCTTACTCCTTTAGTTAATGTGTTGCTATACCCTTCAGTGGCACTCGGACAGCTATGCTAGGTAGATAGAGGGGCAGTAGGACCCAGAGACGAGGCTCTGCTCTGGCTGTTGTGTTGCCCAGAAAGAGTGTGGTTGTGGATCTCAGCCAGCCAGGGTTGCTTCTACAGCACATAACAACACAGCCAAGGCAAGGAGCGATATCAGGTACCAGAACAGCACAGCCAAGGCAATGAGAGAGATATCAAGTTTCAGAACAGCACATCCAAGGCAAGGGGAGAGAGATCAAGTTTCAGAACAGCACAGCCAAGGCAAGGGGAGAGATATCAAGTTTCAGAACAGCACAGCCAAGGCAAGGAGAGAATGATCGTGTTTCAGAACAGCACAGCCAAGGCAAGGAGAGAGGTACCAGAGTAGCACAGCCAAGGCAAGGAGAGAGATACCAGGTAACAGCACAGCCAAGGCAAGGAGAGAGATACCATGTACCAGAACAGCACAGCCAAGGCAAGGCAAGGAGAACATGCACATGTCTAGAGAGATGCAGGGAGCTGATAGCACCCTGCTACAGTGTTGGCTCAGAAACAGGGGAGATGGTATAGCTAGGTCTACAGTACCAAGAGTTACTAGACAGCAATCCAACTACAACAAACTAATGATCAATCATGCATTTTTTACAAGCTAGGTCTACAATATTCATTACTAGACAGCAATAGCTATATGCCCTATGTTCCTCTGTATAGCTACTGTAGGTCTGCAACGTTACTAGACAGCAATGTACAGACCCTATATGTTCCTCCTGAAATGTAGATGGTTAAGTAAACATGTCTGTGGATTATTGTTAAAAGTAGTCTTTGTGCATAGAGTTCTATAGTTTGTTAAACTTTGAAATCAATGTTTTTTGTTTGGTATACTTTTTAAAGTGAAAAATCTGAGTGGCAGTGTACTTCTATTACCATGGAATTGCAATGAGTAAGATGAGTTAGTTATACAGCAATGTCTGGTTGCTCAGCAACAGAGGGAAATCGTATGAGTTTATTTATATTCACAACTAAACAGTGTGTCATTGCTCATCTACAATTTCCATTCAGGACATGCAGTCCTGTGATTCTGTCTGAATCACAGGACTGCATGTCTGTTCATTTTTAGCACAACACCACTCCAATTCACTGTGTTCTCCATCTTGACATGACAGGTTTATGATGCACCTCATAGACATTGATGGAGTGATGTTGGATTTTATACAACGGGTGGGTCTAATCCTGAATGCTGATTGGTTAAAACCGCATTCCAGTAGAATGTGGGATTCCGTAAGAGAATTAGTCCCCTGGTTCTACTCTCTACCACATTCCACCTCTCAAAACATTTATCTCCACAGATCGATTTGTTAAATTCACATACCGTAATGACTTCGAACTAGATTACAACCCAAAGCCAGTATAATACTTCAATCCTGTCAACGTTGCTAACATGATATGATGATAGTAATGAAAAAAATGGTCTGTAGAGTAGAAGCTTTGTTTGGTCCCTAGAAACCCTGACCATCCATCCACCTTTGTGTTTTACAGGTATGGGAAAATTGTGTCCACAAAAGCCATCCTGGACAAGACCACTAACACATGCAAAGGTGAGGAGAGGTGTTTTGTGACAAACACCCACACTGCACCTACATGTCGCTGTATGTCACAAAGCTCGAACGTCCCAGAGAGAGCCTGTCTGTTTATTCTCAGCATGTGTGTCATGATGTAACCAGAACACCACTTTGGACAGCGGGAGCATTGGTTACATAACTCCACATCTGACCACGGTAGAGTTTTTCTGTTCTTCAACATGATCCCAAACCTGCCTGCTGTTTGACCTCCATTCAAAGCGTACTGTACATTACCTGGGTACATCACAGTAGTGCTTCCAGAAGTTGATGTCAGGCATAAGATAAGATAGTACTTTAAAGGGCCAGGAGATTTTCATTATCATGACCCTTCACCTGTCCAGGAACAACTCTGGGCACTAGCTACAGTCTAATTAGTGCCTGAAGTTTTCACAAAACTCCTGCCCCTAGACTGTTGCCACATTGTGTATTTCTCAGTGTCACAAATCAAAGTATGTCTGTCTTTGTCTGCAGGCTATGGCTTTGTAGACTTTGACAGTCCGTCAGCGGCACAGAAAGCAGTGACAGCACTGAAGGCTGGTGGAGTCCAGGCTCAGATGGCTAAGGTAAGAAGTCTCCTCCTCCCTAACTCATCTCCTGCCTATGAGTGTGTGTGTGTGTGTGTGTGTGAGGACTTTTGTATGTATGTATGTGTGTGTGCACCGAGTGGTGTGTGTCTTAGAGAGGTGCTCGGGTAGTGTGTCCCAGGCAGGCAGCTACTGCTTCCTCAGCACCCTGTACAAAGGGCTAGCCTGTTCTCCTTGGTGGTGAGGCAGGAGGCTGCGTCACTGTCTGAGCAGCTTTCTCCCCCAGCCTTCCCAGCCCAGTCACCAGGGCCCAGCCATGAGCCTCGGCCCACCGGCCAGCCCCTCGGCACAACCTCAAACCACACATTTGGCAACTATAAACTCTCACACACAGCTCCAACCTCCGCCTCAGTGCCACATCATCAACAATACACACCAAACACACACTTTAAAACCACACACATACTGTTCCAACCATCACCATCACCGTCACACGCCAAACCCCACAGAGAAGCTTGGGCTGGATCACTGACATTCACAAAAGGGTTCTCACTAGCGTTGCAAAATTGCGGGAACTTCAATACATTCACTGATTTTCCAGAAATCCTGATTTGCGGATACCGGATGTTCTCCTTGTTCCGGCATTCCTATTTTGCAACCATAGTTCTCGCATACCGAATAAATCACATGTATTATTTCAGTATGTTTGCCTGGCATTCATTAGGAGGTTTACAACCTCATTGTTCATTAGGAGGTTTACAACCTCATTGTTCATTGGGAGGTTTACAACCTCATTGTTCATTGGGAGGTTTACAACCTCATTGTTCATTAGGAGGTTTACAACCTCATTGTTCAATGGGAGGTTTACAACCTCATTGTTCATTGGGAGGTTTACAACCTCATTGTTCATTGGGAGGTTTACAACCTCATTGTTCATTAGGAGGTTTACAACCTCATTGTTCATTGGGAGGTTTACAACCTCATTGTTCATTGGGAGGTTTACAAACTCATTGTTCATTGGGAGGTTTACAACCTCATTGTTCATTGGGAGGTTTACAACCTCATTGTTCATTGGGAGGTTTACAACCTCATTGTTCATTGGGAGGTTTACAACCTCATTGTTCATTGGGAGGTTTACAACCTCATTGTTCATTGGGAGGTTTACAACCTCATTGTTCATTGGGAGGTTTACAACCTCATTGTTCATTGGGAGGTTTACAACCTCATTGTTCATTGGGAGGTTTACAACCTCATTGTTCATTTATTTTTATTTTTACTTTTTACCCCTTTTTCTCACCAATTACGTGGTATCCAATTGGTAGTTAGTCTTGTCCCAACGCTGCAACTCACGTATGGACTTGAGAGAGGCAAAGGTCGAGAGCCGTGCGTCCTCTGAAACACGACCCTGCCAAGCCGCCCTGCTGCTTGACACACTACTCGCTTAACCCGGAAGCCAGCCGCACCAATTTGTTGGAGGAAACACAACGTACACCTGGCGACCATGTCAGCGTGCATGCAAACCCTCCCCTAACCCGGACGACGCTGGGCCAAATGTGCGCCGCCTCATGGTTCTCCCAATCGTGGCTGGGTGCGACACAGGCTGGGATCGAATCCTGGGTCTGTAGTGACGCCTCTAACACTGCGATGCAGTGCCTTAGACCACTGCGCCACTGAGGAGGCCCTCGTGAGTCATTTCTGGTGAAATTATCCTCTGCTCTGTTCTGATCCTGTGGGCTGTGTGTGTGTGTGTGTGTGTGTGTGTATGTGTGTGTTCCTCGTGGGCTGTGTGTGTGTGTGTTCCTCGTGGGCTGTGTGTGTGTGTGTGTGTGTGTGTGTGTTCCTCGTGGGCTGTGTGTGTGTGTTCCTTGTGGGCTGTGTGTGTGTTCCTCATGGGCTGTGTGTGTGTGTGTGTGTGTGTGTGTGTGTGTGTTCCTCGTGGGCTGTGTGTGTGTGTGTTCCTCGTGGGCTGTGTGTGTGTGTGTGTTCCTCGTGGGCTGTGTGTGTGTGTGTTCCTCGTGGGCTGTGTGTGTGTGTGTTCCTCGTGGGCTGTGTGTGTGTGTGTTCCTCGTGGGCTGTGTGTGTGTGTGTGTTCCTCGTGGGCTGTGTGTGTGTGTTCCTCTTGGGCTGTGTGTGTGTTCCTCGTGGGCTGTGTGTGTGTGTGTTCCTCGTGGGCTGTGTGTGTGTGTGTGTTTGTTCCTCTTGGGTGTGTGTGTGTGTGTTCCTCGTGGCTGTGTGTGTGTGTGTGTGTGTGTGTGTGTGTGTGTGTGTGTGTGTGTGTGTGTGTGTGTGTGTGTGTGTGTGTGTGTGTGTGTTCCTGTGGGCTGTGTGTGTGTGTGTTCCTCGTGGGCTGTGTGTGTGTGTGTGTTCCTCGTGGGCTGTGTGTGTGTGTTCCTCGTGGGCTGTGTGTGTGTGTGTGTTCCTCGTGGGCTGTGTGTGTGTTCCTCTTGGGCTGTGTGTGTGTTCCTGTGGGCTGTGTGTGTGTGTGTTCCTCGTGGGCTGTGTGTGTGTGTTCCTCGTGGGCTGTGTGTGTGTGTTCCTGTGGGCTGTGTGTGTGTGTTCCTCGTGGGCTGTGTGTGTGTGTTCCTCGTGGGCTGTGTGTGTGTGTTCCTCGTGGGCGTGTGTGTTCCTGTGGGCTGTGTGTGTTCCTCTTGTGTGTGTTCCTCGTGGGCTGTGTGTGTGTGTGTGTGTTCCTCGTGGGCTGTGTGTGTGTGTGTGTGTTCCTCGTGGGGGTGTGTGTGTGTGTGTTCCTCGTGGGCTGTGTGTGTTCCTCATGGGCTGTGTGTGTGTTCCTCGTGGGCTGTGTGTGTGTGTGTGTGTGTGTGTTCCACGTGGGTTGTGTGTGTGTGTGTGTGTGTGTGTGTTCCTCGTGGGCTGTGTGTGTGTTCCTCATGGGCTGTGTGTGTTCCTCGTGGGCTGTGTGTGTGTGTGTGTGTTCCACGTGGGTTGTGTGTGTGTGTGTGTGTGTGTTCCTCGTGGGCTGTGTGTGTGTTCCTCATGGGCTGTGTGTGTGTTCCTCGTGGGCTGTGTGTGTGTGTGTGTTCCACGTGGGTTGTGTGTGTGTGTGTGTGTGTGTGTGTGTTCCACGTGGGGTGTGTGTGTGTGTGTGTGTTCCTCGTGGGCTGTGTGTGTTCCTCGTGGGCTGTGTGTGTGTGTGTGTGTGTTCCTCGTGGGCTGTGTGTGTGTGTTCCTCGTGGGCTGTGTGTGTGTGTTCCTCATGGGCTGTGTGTGTGTTCCTCGTGGGCTGTGTGTGTGTGTGTGTCCTCGTGGGCTGTGTGTGTGTGTTCCTCGTGGGCTGTGTGTGTGTGTTCCTCATGGGCTGTGTGTGTGTGTGTGTTCCTCATGGGCTGTGTGTGTGTGTGTGTTCCTCATGGCTGTGTGTGTGTGTGTGTTCCTCGTGGGCTGTGTGTGTGTGTGTGTTCCTCATGGGCTGTGTGTGTGTGTGTGTTCCTCGTGGGCTGTGTGTGTGTGTTCCTCGTGGGCTGTGTGTGTGTTCCTCATGGGCTGTGTGTGTGTGTTCCTCATGGGCTGTGTGTGTGTGTGTGTCCTCGTGGGCTGTGTGTGTGTGTTCCTCATGGGCTGTGTGTGTGTGTGTTCCTCGTGGGCTGTGTGTGTGTGTTCCTCATGGGCTGTGTGTGTGTTCCTCGTGGGCTGTGTGTGTGTGTGTGTGTTCCACGTGGGTTGTGTGTGTGTGTGTGTGTGTGTGTTCCTCGTGGGCTGTGTGTGTGTCCCTCGTGGGCTGTGTGTGTGTTCCTCGTGGGCTGTGTGTGTGTCCCTCGTGGGCTGTGTGTGTGTCCCTCGTGGGCTGTGTGTGTGTCCCTCGTGGGCTGTGTGTGTGTTCCTCGTGGGCTGTGTGTGTGTCCCTCGTGGGCTGTGTGTGTGTTCCTCGTGGGCTGTGTGTGTGTCCCTCGTGGGCTGTGTGTGTGTGTTCCTCGTGGGCTGTGTGTGTGTGTCCCTCGTGGGCTGTGTGTGTGTTCCTCATGGGCTGTGTGTGTGTGTGTGTGTTCCACGTGGGTTGTGTGTGTGTCCCTCGTGGGCTGTGTGTGTGTGTTCCTCGTGGGCTGTGTGTGTGTGTCCTCATGGGCTGTGTGTGTGTGTTCCTCGTGGGCTGTGTGTGTGTGTGTGTGTGTGTTCCACGTGGGTTGTGTGTGTGAGTGTGTCCGTCTGTGTTCCTCATTGAGAGGAATCACCTTCAATACAGGTCACAGTGATTAAACTATACATAATTCATGATGTAGATTAATCTGAAATGCATTTTATAGTGTTTTATTCACATCGACACACTAATGAATATGCAAAACCGTTATGGTTGAGATTCAGATATGCTATCATATGGCTATCTTACTTTGCTGTTATTCCAATTCAGGTAGTTTGGGCAGGCAGGTAGCATACGGAGTAGAAGTGGAAATCACTTGAATTAATCAAAAGCATAATTCAGGTATTTCAAGAAAAACTCAGTTTTTCCGAGGACTTCTTGACTCTTTGAGATTCAGATGGCATATGTCATAGCTGAAGAGCTTTGGGCCAGTAACCATAATTTTACTGATATATGCAAGCCAGAAGAGCATATGAATTCAAGGTCAGGATTATGCATGTGACTGACACATTCTGTCATGCCCTGATCAGATCCCCATTGGGAATAGGATGGTGTGTGGAGCCATAGAAATTAATCAGAATGATTTCCAAAAGTCTGTAGATCTCTGTCCAAATCTGAAGATATCTGTCCAAAGATCACACAATCATTGTCGAGAATATCTGTGGAGACTCAGAGCCCATTGCATAGCAATTATATTGTGATATGATATTACCTGACATACGCATGAACCCTCTGTCCTGTTAACACAGCTAGTCTAACACAATAGACTTGTTTTCTCTCTCCTCAGTGACTGGCTGTCTAATAACGTGTTGAGGATAGGGATAGGGGGGGCAGAGAGAGGGGGAGTGAGGCCGAGGTAGAGGGGTGGTTAGAGGGAGAGCAAGAGAAGGGGTTAAAGGAAGGAAGGAAGTGAGTGAGAGAGGTGGTTAGAGGGAGAGAGGCAGGGTGAAGCAGAGTGAGAGGTGGTTAGAGGAAGAGAGGCAGGGTGAAGCAGAGTGAGAGGTGGTTAGAGGAAGAGAGGCAGGGTGAAGCAGAGTGAGAGGTGGTTAGAGGGAGAGAGGCAGGGTGAAGCAGAGTGAGAGGTGGTTAGAGGAAGAGAGGCAGAGAGAGAGGCAGGGTGAAGCAGAGTGAGAGGTGGTTAGAGGAAGAAAGGCAGGGTGAAGCAGAGTGAGAGGTGGTTAGAGGAAGAGAGGCAGGGTGAAGCAGAGTGAGAGGTGGTTAGAGGGAGAGAGGCAGGGTGATGCAGAGTGAGAGGTGGTTAGAGGAAGAGAGGCAGGGTGATGCAGAGTGAGAGGTGGTTAGAGGAAGAGAGGCAGGGTGATGCAGAGTGAGAGGTGGTTAGAGGGAGAGAGGCAGGGTGAAGCAGAGTGAGAGGTGGTTAGAGGAAGAGAGGCAGGGTGAAGCAGAGTGAGAGGTGGTTAGAGGAGAGAGGCAGGGTGATGCAGAGTGAGAGGTGGTTAGAGAAGAGAGGCAGGGTGAGTGAGAGGCAGAGGAAGAGAGGTGGTTAGAGGAAGCAGAGGCAGAGTGAGAGGTGGTTAGAGGAAGAGAGGCAGCAGAGTGAGAGGTGGTTAGAGGAAGAGAGGCAGGGTGATGCAGAGTGAGAGGTGGTTAGAGGGAGAGAGGCAGGGTGATGCAGAGTGAGAGGTGGTTAGAGGGAGAGAGGCAGGGTGATGCAGAGTGAGAGGTGGTTAGAGGGAGAGAGGCAGGGTGAAGCAGAGTGAGAGGTGGTTAGAGGAAGAGAGGCAGGGTGAAGCAGAGTGAGAGGTGGTTAGAGGAAGAGAGGCAGGGTGAAGCAGAGTGAGAGGTGGTTAGAGGAGAGAGGCAGGGTGAAGCAGAGTGAGAGGTGGTTAGAGGAAGAGAGGCAGGGTGAAGCAGAGTGAGAGGTGGTTAGAGGGAGAGAGGCAGGGTGAAGCAGAGTGAGAGGTGGTTAGAGGGAGAGAGGCAGGGTGATGCAGAGTGAGAGGTGGTTAGAGGAAGAGAGGCAGGGTGAAGCAGAGTGAGAGGTGGTTAGAGGGAGAGAGGCAGGGTGATGCAGAGTGAGAGGTGGTTAGAGGGAGAGAGGCAGGGTGAAGCAGAGTGAGAGGTGGTTAGAGGGAGAGAGGCAGGGTGAAGCAGAGTGAGAGGTGGTTAGAGGAAGAGAGGCAGGGTGAAGCAGAGTGAGAGGTGGTTAGAGGAAGAGAGGCAGGGTGAAGCAGAGTGAGAGGTGGTTAGAGGGAGAGAGGCAGGGTGAAGCAGAGTGAGAGGTGGTTAGAGGAAGAGAGGCAGATGCAGAGAGAGGTGGTTAGAGGGAGAGAGGCAGAGAGCAGAGGTGGTTAGAGGGAGAGAGGCAGGGTGATGCAGAGTGAGAGGTGGTTAGAGGAAGAGAGGCAGAGAGAGAGGTGGTTAGAGGGAGAGAGGCAGGGTGATGCAGAGTGAGAGGTGGTTAGAGGAAGAGAGGCAGAGAGAGAGGTGGTTAGAGGGAGAGAGGCAGAGAGAGAGGTGGTTGAGGAGAGAGGCAGGGTGATGCAGAGTGAGAGGTGGTTAGAGGAGAGAGGCAGGGTGAAGCAGAGTGAGAGGTGGTTAGAGGGAGAGAGGCAGGGTGAAGCAGAGTGAGAGGTGGTTAGAGGAGAGAGGCAGGGTGATGCAGAGTGAGAGGTGGTTAGAGGAAGAGAGGCAGGGTGAAGCAGAGTGAGAGGTGGTTAGAGGGAGAAAGGCAGGGTGAAGCAGAGTGAGAGGTGGTTAGAGGAAGAGAGGCAGAGAGAGAGGTGGTTAGAGGAAGAGAGGCAGAGAGAGAGGTGGTTAGAGGAAGAAAGGCAGGGTGATGCAGAGTGAGAGGTGGTTAGAGGGAGAAAGGCAGGGTGAAGCAGAGTGAGAGGTGGTTAGAGGAAGAGAGGCAGGGTGATGCAGAGTGAGAGGTGGTTAGAGGGAGAAAGGCAGAGAGAGAGGTGGTTAGAGGAAGAGAGGCAGAGAGGTGGTTAGAGGAAGAGAGGCAGGCAGAGAGAGTGAGGTGGTTAGAGGAAGAGAGGCAGAGAGAGGTGGTTAGAGGGAGAGAGGCAGGGTGATGCAGAGTGAGAGGTGGTTAGAGGAGAAAGGCAGGGTGAAGCAGAGTGAGAGGTGGTTAGAGGGAGAGAGGCAGGGTGAAGCAGAGTGAGAGGTGGTTAGAGGAAGAGAGGCAGGGTGATGCAGAGTGAGAGGTGGTTAGAGGGAGAAAGGCAGGGTGAAGCAGAGTGAGAGGTGGTTAGAGGGAGAGAGGCAGGGTGAAGCAGAGTGAGAGGTGGTTAGAGGGAGAGAGGCAGGGTGATGCAGAGTGAGAGGTGGTTAGAGGAAGAGAGGCAGGGTGATGCAGAGTGAGAGGTGGTTAGAGGGAGAAAGGCAGGGTGAAGCAGAGTGAGAGGTGGTTAGAGGAGAGAGGCAGGGTGAAGCAGAGTGAGAGGTGGTTAGAGGGAGAGAGGCAGGGTGAAGCAGAGTGAGAGGTGGTTAGAGGGAGAAAGGCAGGGTAGAAGCAGAGTGAGAGGTGGTTAGAGGAAGAGAGGCAGGGTGATGCAGAGTGAGAGGTGGTTAGAGGGAGAGAGGCAGGGTGATGCAGAGTGAGAGGTGGTTAGAGGAAGAGAGGCAGGGTGATGCAGAGTGAGAGGTGGTTAGAGGGAGAGAGGCAGGGTGAAGCAGAGTGAGAGGTGGTTAGAGGGAGAGAGGCAGGGTGATGCAGAGTGAGAGGTGGTTAGAGGAAGAGAGGCAGAGTGAAGCAGAGTGAGAGGTGGTTAGGGAGAGAGGCAGGGTGAAGCAGAGTGAGAGGTGGTTAGAGGAGAGAGGCAGGGTGATGCAGAGTGAGAGGTGGTTAGAGGAGAGAGGCAGGGTGATGCAGAGTGAGAGGTGGTTAGAGGGAGAGAGGCAGGGTGATGCAGAGTGAGAGGTGGTTAGAGGGAGAGAGGCAGGGTGATGCAGAGTGAGAGGTGGTTAGAGGGAGAGAGGCAGGGTGATGCAGAGTGAGAGGTGGTTAGAGGAGAGAGGCAGGGTGATGCAGAGTGAGAGGTGGTTAGAGGAGAGAGGCAGGGTGATGCAGAGTGAGAGGTGGTTAGAGGGAGAGAGGCAGGGTGATGCAGAGTGAGAGGTGGTTAGAGGAGAGAGGCAGGGTGAGCAGAGTGAGAGGTGGTTAGAGGGAGAGAGGCAGGGTGATGCAGAGTGAGAGGTGGTTAGAGGGAGAGAGGCAGGGTGATGCAGAGTGAGAGGTGGTTAGAGGGAGAGAGGCAGGGTGATGCAGAGTGAGAGGTGGTTAGAGGAAGAGAGGCAGGGTGATGCAGAGTGAGAGGTGGTTAGAGGAAGAGAGGCAGGGTGAGAGTGAGAGGTGGTTAGAGGAAGAGAGGCAGAGAGAGAGGTGGTTAGAGGAAGAGAGGCAGGTGAGAGCAGAGTGGTTAGAGGAAGAGAGGAAGCAGAGAGAGAGGTGGTTAGAGGAAGAGAGGCAGAGAGAGAGGTGGTTAGAGGAAGAGAGGCAGGGTGAAGAGAGAGGTGGTTAGAGGAAGAGAGGCAGAGAGAGAGGTGGTTAGAGGAAGAGAGGCAGAGAGAGAGGTGGTTAGAGGAGGGAGAGGCAGAGTGAGAGGTGGTTAGAGGGAGAGAGGCAGGGTGAGGCAGAGTGAGAGGTGGTTAGAGGGAGAGAGGCAGGGTGAAGCAGAGTGAGAGGTGGTTAGAGGAAGAGAGGCAGGGTGAAGCAAAGTGAGAGGTGGTTAGAGGAAGAGAGGCAGAGTGAAGCAGAGTGAGAGGTGGTTAGAGGGAGAGAGGCAGGGTGAAGCAGAGTGAGAGGTGGTTAGAGGAAGAGAGGCAGGGTGAAGCAGAGTGAGAGGTGGTTAGAGGAAGAGAGGCAGGGTGAAGCAGAGTGAGAGGTGGTTAGAGGAAGAGAGGCAGGGTGAAGCAGAGTGAGAGGTGGTTAGAGGAGAGAGGCAGGGTGAAGCAGAGTGAGAGGTGGTTAGAGGGAGAGGCAGGGTGAAGCAGAGTGAGAGGTGGTTAGAGGAGAGAGGCAGGGTGAAGCAGAGTGAGAGGTGGTTAGAGGGAGAGAGGCAGGGTGAAGCAGAGTGAGAGGTGGTTAGAGGAAGAGAGGCAGGGTGAAGCAGAGTGAGAGGTGGTTAGAGGAAGAGAGGCAGGGTGAAGCAGAGTGAGAGGTGGTTAGAGGAAGAGAGGCAGGGTGAAGCAGAGTGAGAGGTGGTTAGAGGAAGAGAGGCAGGGTGATGCAGAGTGAGAGGTGGTTAGAGGAAGAGAGGCAGGGTGATGCAGAGTGAGAGGTGGTTAGAGGGAAGAGAGGCAGGGTGATGCAGAGTGAGAGGTGGTTAGAGGAAGAGAGGCAGGGTGAAGCAGAGTGAGAGGTGGTTAGAGGGAGAGAGGCAGGGTGATGCAGAGTGAGAGGTGGTTAGAGGAGAGAGGCAGGGTGAAGCAGAGTGAGAGGTGGTTAGAGGGAGAGAGGCAGGGTGATGCAGAGTGAGAGGTGGTTAGAGGGAGAGAGGCAGGGTGATGCAGAGTGAGAGGTGGTTAGAGGGAGAGAGTCAGGGTGATGCAGAGTGAGAGGTGGTTAGAGGGAGAGAGGCAGGGTGATGCAGAGTGAGAGGTGGTTAGAGGGAGAGAGGCAGGGTGATGCAGAGTGAGAGGTGGTTAGAGGGAGAGAGGCAGGGTGATGCAGAGTGAGAGGTGGTTAGAGGGAGAGAGGCAGGGTGATGCAGAGTGAGAGGTGGTTAGAGGGAGAGAGGCAGGGTGAAGCAGAGTGAGAGGTGGTTAGAGGAAGAGAGGCAGGGTGAAGCAGAGTGAGAGGTGGTTAGAGGAAGAGAGGCAGGGTGAAGCAGAGTGAGAGGTGGTTAGAGGAAGAGAGGCAGAGAGAGAGGTAGAGAGAAAGAACCCTCTCCAGTGAGGTCAGATGAAGTCCAGCCAGAGTCTCTCTAGATCTCCACTTCATCCCCCTCTTTTACCTCTACCCTGCTTCTATCTTCCCGTTTCCCTCCTTCAGCTCCCATTTATCACCCACGTAGGAACCACACAGATAATATCTCACAATTGTTTCTGCCAGATATCTTATATAATTTATAAGTATAGAAAGGCAACTGAATGCTGTAGCCTAGCCCTGCCTCAGGTGTGTATGCTGTTAAAGGCCTCTCACTCTCTTTCATCTCTCTGTCTGTAATCCAGCAACAAAAACAAGACCCTATGCACTAACCTGTACATCTCCAATCTGCCTGTGTCTATGGACAAGCAGATTTAACCCTGTTCCCCACTCCCTTTCTCTCTCCGTCCCCCCACAGCAACAGGACCCCACTAACATGTACATCTCCAATCTGCCTGTGTCTATGGACGAGCAGATTTAACCCTGTTCCCCCTCCCTTTTCTCTCCTCCCCCCACAGCAACAGGACCCCACTAACTTGTACATCTCCAACCTGCCTGTGTCTTTGGATGAGCAGATTTAACCCTGTACCCCCCTCCCTTTCTCTCTCCGTCCCCCCACAGCAACAGGAGCAGGACCCCACTAACCTGTACATCTCCAACCTGCCTGTGTCTTTGGATGAGCAGGAACTGGAGAATATGCTGAAGCCCTTCAGTCAGGTCATCTCTACACGCATCCTTCGAGATGCCAATGGCACCAGCAGAGGAGTGGGCTTTGCCAGGTAAAGAATTTCACAGCTATGTAGGAGAAGCATAAACAGACTCTCTCGTGCTGAGTAATGCGTACCTCCGTATTTAAACAGTGACAAATGCAATGTTATGGGTTCATATGCCTTGTCAACGCGTGGGCACTCTCAGCGGGGTCGATGAAACTGGAAGCACCCGGTTTAGGGCAAAAGCATAGAGGAAGAGGCGGAGCCTGAGAACCTAATGCTTCCGGTTTCTGTAGACCCCGCTCAGATGTTCCTTTACGCCTGCTTCGTCAGGTTAAGGCATAGCTGGCTTGCCAGGTGAACTCAACTATCTGCTGGACCCTCTGCTGGTCATTGGCGATAGTACATCACATCCTCCTTTAAATCACACTTTCTTTTCAGGATGGAGTCAACAGAGAAATGTGAGACTATCATTCAACATTTCAACGGCAAATATATCAAGACTCCACCTGGAGTTCCAGGTGAGACATCTCTATCTGAACAGGTGTTATTTTTATCAGACACTTCTGTATGAAGCTAAGGAGCAGGTCAGGAGTAACAGAAAGGCTCTTCCACAGTATCTGGATTCACTGTCCTATTTTAATAAACAATATACACACAGAATAGCCCCTTCAGTGTTCCACAGTCACTCAACCCTCTTCCTCTCCTCCACAACACAGTGCCCTTGGAACCCCTGTTATGTAAGTTTGCAGACGGAGGACAGAAGAAGAGACAGAGCCAGGGAAAGTACCTGCAGCATGGCCGTCCCTGGACAAGAGATGGAGAAACGGTGAGTTCTCATTGAGACAGTAAACAGTCTGCTATGGTCCCCGTAGCCTCTCATTGAGACAGTAAACAGTCTGCTATGGTCTCCGTAGCCTCTCATTGAGACAGTAAACAGTCTGCTATGGTCCCCGTAGCCTCTCATTGAGACAGTAAACAGTCTGCTATGGTCCCCGTAGCCTCTCATTGAGACAGTAAACAGTCTGCTATGGTCCCTGTAGCCTCTCATTGAGACAGTAAACAGTCTGCTATGGTCCCCGTAGCCTCTCATTGAGACAGTAAACAGTCTGCTATGGTCCCCGTAGCCTCTCATTGAGACAGCAAACAGTCTGCTATGGTCCCCGTAGCCTCTCATTGAGACAGCAAACAGTCTGCTATGGTCCCCGTAGCCTCTCATTGAGACAGCAAACAGTCTGCTATCGTCCCCGTAGCCTCTCATTGAGACAGTAAACAGTCTGCTATGGTCCCCGTAGCCTCTCATTGAGACAGCAAACAGTCTGCTATCGTCCCCGTAGCCTCTCATTGAGACAGTAAACAGTCTGCTATCGTCCCCGTAGCCTCTCATTGAGACAGCAAACAGTCTGCTATGGTCCCCGTAGCCTCTCATTGAGACAGCAAACAGTCTGCTATCGTCCCCGTAGCCTCTCATTGAGACAGTAAACAGTCTGCTATCGTCCCCGTAGCCTCTCATTGAGACAGTAAACAGTCTGCTATCGTCCCCGTAGCCTCTCATTGAGACAGTAAACAGTCTGCTATGGTCCCCGTAGCCTCTCATTGAGACAGCAAACAGTCTGCTATGGTCCCCGTAGCCTCTCATTGAGACAGTAAACAGTCTGCTATGGTCCCCGTAGCCTCTCATTGAGACAGTAAACAGTCTGCTATGGTCCCCGTAGCCTCTCATTGAGACAGCAAACAGTCTGCTATCGTCCCCGTAGCCTCTCATTGAGACAGTAAACAGTCTGCTATCGTCCCCGTAGCCTCTCATTGAGACAGCAAACAGTCTGCCATAGTCCCCGTAGCCTCTCATTGAGACAGCAAACAGTCTGCTATGGTCCCCGTAGCCTCTCATTGAGACAGCAAACAGTCTGCTATGGTCCCCGTAGCCTCTCATTGAGACAGTAAACAGTCTGCTATAGTCCCCGTAGCCTCTCATTGAGACAGCAAACAGTCTGCTATGGTCCCCGTAGCCTCTCATTGAGACAGTAAACAGTCTGCTATGGTCCCCGTAGCCTCTCATTTTATCAAGCTATTCAGGTCATTTTATCAAGGCTGTTCAGGTCATTTTATCAAGGCTGTTCAGGTCATTTTATCAAGGCTATTCAGGTCATTTTAACAAGGATGTTCAGGTCATTTTATCAAGGCTGTTCAGGTCATTTTATCAAGGCTGTTCAGGTCATTTTATCAAGGCTGTTCAGGTCATTTTAACAAGGCTGTTCAGGTCATTTTAACAAGGCTGTTCAGGTCATTTTATCAAGGCTGTTCAGGTCATTTTATCAAGGCTGTTCAGGTCATTTTATCAAGGCTGTTCAGGTCATTTTATCAAGGCTATTCAGGTCATTTTATCAAGGCTGTTCAGGTCATTTTATCAAGGCTGTTCAGGTCATTTTATCAAGGCTGTTCAGGTCATTTTATCAAGGCTGTTCAGGTCATTTTATCAAGGCTGTTCAGGTCATTTTAACAAGGCTGTTCAGGTCATTTTATCAAGGCTGTTCAGGTCATTTTATCAAGGCTGTGCAGGTCATTTTATCAAGGCTGTTCAGGTCATTTTATCAAGGCTATTCAGGTCATTTTCTACTCTATCAAGTACAATAATGTTAAAGGTAAAATATCTGTCTTGTTCCAACTTCTATCTGGTTAGGTATTTCTCAGTCAAATGCAGGGGCTCCCAAGTGGCACAGCAGTCTAAGGCACTGCATTGCAGTGGTAGAGGTGTCACCCTGATTTGATCCCATAGGGTAGCGCACAATTGGCCCATCGTCGTCCGGGTTAGGGGAGGGTTTGGCCTGGGTAGGCCATCATCGTAATTAAGAATTTGTTCTTAACTAACTTGCCTAGTTAAATAAAATAAAAAATATAATGTAATAATGTATGTGTGCTTACTGCATGTATCTGTTTGACCACAGGGAGGAATGACACTGACCTATGATCCCACCACAGCCTTACAGAATGGGTGAGTTCAGATACTCCACTAAACCTCACAGAGATAATCCTAGACATATGTACTGCAGGGGAAGCAGTATGTGTTGGATACTGATGGGTTTCTTCTCTCTGTCTGTGTGTGTCTCCAGGTTCTACTCAGCTCCCTACAGTATGGCCCCTAACAGAATGATCGCTCAGACCTCCCTCCCCCCCTACATGCACTCTCCTGTTAATACCTACCAGGTCAGGACAGTCTGTTGTATCTCTCCTGTTAATACCTACCAGGTCAGGACAGTTTGTTGTATCTCTCCTGTAAATACTGTATCTACCAGGTCAGTACACTGTCAGTTGTCCCATGTGTCTCAGTTGGTAGAGCATGGTGCTTTCAATGCCAGGGTTGTGGGTTTGATTCCCACGGGGGACCAGTACAAAGAAGTATGAAAATGTATGGACTCACTACTGTAAGTTGCTCTGGATAAGAGCGTCTGCTAAATGAATAAAATGTGTATGTATTTCCCCTATAAATACGTAAAAGCTCAGTACACCGTCTGTTTTGGGGGAGGGAAGCAGCTAACTTCATGTCATCTTACACATTTTTACATGGGTCTGGGTCAAAGAGAAAAATGTGCTGTTTTATAGCAAATCTCATGCTATTCTACACTTTATTTTACCTGCGGCAGAGAGAAAATGTTGTTTTAACCTAATTTCCTGCTATTCTACACATTTTTACATGAGACTGAGAGAAAATGTTGTTTTAACCTAATTTCCTGCTATTCTACACATTTTTACATGAGACTGAGAGAAAATGTAGCATTTGTAAAGCTAATTAAAGCTTAAATATAGGTGTGTTGACTGTGATAAAGGCACTGGATCATGAACTGTCTTGTTTGCTAAATGAACAACTGAAGTAGTCAGGGGCATGGTGCAGATAGCAATAGAAGCACAGTGACATATGTCTCAGTGTGGTCATATTAGTGGCTATTATGGGTGTGGCTTTCAGTTAGTTCTTTTTGGCAACCAATCCCGTGAAAGTGAATGTCATTCCAGTTCAACTGTTCTGTTATATTTAATCATATCTGACCAACCCAGTGCCCTGCTTGCTAGGAATCGGTCTGATGGTGTTTGCATGTTTAGGTAAAACACTGACAAATAAAAAGCATAAAAAATGCTCAATCTGATTGGGTGGGCCTGGCTCCCCAGTGGTGGGTGTGGCTACGCCCCTGACACAGTCTATTGTATTTCTCCTGTAAATACCTACCTGGTCAGTACATGGTCTGTTGTATTTCTCCTGTAAATACCTACCTGGTCAGTACATGGTCTGTTGTATTTCTCCTGTAAATACCTACCTGGTCAGTACATGGTCTGTTGTATTTCTCCTGTAAATACCTACCTGGTCAGTACATGGTCTATTGTATTTCTCCTGTAAATACCTACCTGGTCTATTGTATTTCTCTTGTAAATACCTACTTGGTCAGTACACAGGCTGTTGTATTTATCCTGTAAATACCTACCTGATCAGTACAAGGTCTGTTGTATTTCTCCTGTAAATACCTACTTGGTCAGTACACAGTCTGTTGTATTACTCCTGTAAATACCTACTTGGTCAGTACACAGTCTGTTGTATTGCTGAGGATGTATTTCTTATTTTGAAAATCTGCAAAAATCAATCTTATGTTGTGTCTTCACTCTGCTGCAGATCCACAGTCCACAGTCCTGGATGCATCATCAGTCGTACCTCATGCAGACCTCAGTAAGTTGTACCCACCGCTACTGTTATTGTGTGTCTGTTACTGCCTATTAGTGAATCAGTGTGATCCGTCTCTGTTTGAGAGAGACACACCTGTTAAGGGTAAACAAATGCTCTCTGTGATGTTTGAGCTGAGACACCTGTGTGTATGTGCATACATGCATTTCTGTTTGACTGTGTGTATGACAACTCTCTGTGTGTGTCCTTAGGGCCAACTCCTGACACAGGGCATGGAACACACCATGTCCATCCAGCCCACCTCTATGATGGGGCCTCCCACACAGCAGCTCAGCCACCTCTCTATGGGCAGCAGTGGCACGGTCAGTCCCCACAGAACACAACTATAGACACAGATGCATACATTGGACAAAGACATTATGTTCACAGTGTAATTCCTAATGCCAATTTCCATCCCCCCATAAAGACAGTTTTATTCAGACACATGAATAGATTCTAAAATGATTTACTTTCTAAGATGTTTCTCCTCTCTATTTTAGTATATGCCGGCAAACACATCAATGCAAGGGACCTACATCCCTCAGTACACCCAAGTGCCTCAAAGCAACGTTTCAGTCGAGGTAAGAAACGCCCTCCTACACAGTCACTTCACTGACGGTTCAATGATCAATTGATCCTCCTCACCTCCTCAACATATTAACAGGAACTTGCCGTCCTACAACAGGTTGCCCTGGAGACGCCCACAGAACACCCAGACTACTCCTACCAGCACAGCAAGTGAAGAGGAGACACTGGTAGGTTTACTAGAGTCTGACTCCTGGGCAACCTGCCGCCCATACAGCTCAGCTCATAGTGACTCTGGGCAGTACACACCAGGCAGGCGGAGGAATACGGACCAGACTGTCACACTAAAGACAAAAGGATATTTTCAAATCAGAGGTTATGGTAAACTGTTGGACACGTGGAACATCTATTTTGATAACAGAACATGACTCTTGTCGAAGAAAGAGAAAAACACACCACACACACATTATTTTCTGTGCACGTATTAACAAATGATTTTTCACACTATTCTGGGGAGAATGAAAACCAGCAATATAAGTTACACCACCATGTGTCATTTTAGAGTCGTCCTTTAGTTTTAGTTTGACATTTTTTATACACAGATTTTTTTTGGTCATGTTATTTTTAAGCTTTTCATCAGTTTGTTTTTGTTGCACAGATTCAAAAAGTAAATGATCAATGATTTGTTTCTTAATTTCACAATACCATTGTTGTTTTTGTTCACTTCACGCTGCTTGTTTTAACTGTGTAATTGTTTGAAGAGAGAAGGCTGAACAAACTGCTCAAGTTACTTAACTGTGTGTCATCTGGTGGTATCACCTGTTTTCTCTCTAAAGGGACAAGTTTTGCAGGAGAATGAAACATTATTGGAAGTGGTCTTACTGTTTTTAGCACTTGGGTCCCTAGTTAAAATTGTCACAATTTAAATAGATATTTAGAAAGAACGCTTAAGACAATCAAATATATTGAAATGATTATTTCCAGATTCTGGCTAATTATAATAAAATTACACAGGGAAAATGAAAAATATACGCACAATAAAATTTGACAGAGTAATTTAGTTGTTGGTTATATTTTGTGAATGTATTGCTTCAATGCTACCCAACAACATAAATAAGTCTTTCAATTTGGTTTTAGTGGGTTAAGCTGCTACCGTTTAAACAAACCCAACGTTGTTCTTAGGAGTTCATATCATTGAGTGTTGAGCTAGTAGTTTAAAGAAGTAAATTAGAGATCCAAAAAGTATGGCCAGTACTGAGATACGTTGCTGTGTCTTTTTGATTCCAGCTTTCTCTCGGTCTGTTGATTCCTCTGTTTTTGTTTGTTTGTTTTGATTATGAGTGAAAATTTTGTTTATTTAAAGAAAGTTTTCTTGATTAAAAAAAATAATAATAATCAATTTAGTACTTTTAAGATTGATCAATGTTATTTTTGGTAGTGTGCATTGAGTAGGTACTTGTTTCTTTGGACAGTAGATTCAAGTAAAAAAATATATATTTGTTGTCTTTTTCTTTTGAAATAGTGTCTACCATTACTGTCATTTGTGTTGTGGGTTGTGACTACAAGGAATACAGCTACGGCCGGAATTGTCATAGCAGCTTAGAACATTTTAGCTAACCCTAACCCTTTTCCTAACCTTAACCCTTTTCCTAACCCTAACCTGCCACGATAATGATCCTAACTTGCTTCGTAAATTCTCCTAACCTGATACGAAGAAGGCACTTCCAGTCATAGCAGTACTCCTGCTAGTGAGAACTGTGTGTTTTTCTCCATCTCTGGTTTTATTTTCAATCACATGGAAAAGGCTTTAAATGTTTGAGATTTCCAATCCATCTGTGTCAACAGGTTTTGGCAATTTCACACTGGTGTACTTACTGCTCATCAGTCCAAGATAATTATGTGTTATACCTCTTACAAATCATTTCTGAAATGTGTCCCAAATTGTAATCATTCAGTCAGTGGTTAGGGAATGCAGTGTCTGAACAGTTATATTACCTCCTAGAGCAATGTAGAACCTTGCACAATGTTAATGTGCAAGGTTCTGAGATGTTTTATGAGGTCACAACTTCCATGGTTCTCAAGGCGGCTCTCACAGTCACAGCAGGTACTGTGTCCATATCCTCACTCTTCTGTCCTATGTTCAGAAACTAGGCCACCATCCAAGGTCAAACCTCTAATCTGACTGTTATTTCTCAAAATGGCCAGTGATCTATGCAATTAATTTATTGTCTACAATAATGCAATACTTATATTTCAGGTGACAACAATGGACTGTTTGTCAATAGTGACTTTTGAAACACAAATGTCTCATTCTGCTATCAGTGGCTTTCATTTGAGTTGAACTTAATCCAAAACCTCTAGTTGTACAACTATCAGCCTCATTGTTCATCTAATGACAGTGAGATGGCTGCATAAAAGGGAATGGTTCATGAGATTGGAGCAGATCCCTCAGCTATCTTGCAAAAGGCCTCACACCATCTAACAATGGGAAACAGATGACCTTGTCCAGCCAGATAGGGTCCTTATTGTTGTTGGTTAACCAAATATTGGTAGATTTGTTTTGTTTGTTACCAAAGACAACTTCCGGTAGGCATTTGAACATTTCTTAAGTGATCAATGCTGTAGAATAAATCTGTCATTTGTTTTATCTTGTTCCTTTCCATTGATTTGTTGACACTTGTAATAATCTCTATGAATCATTAATTCATTTGTGGTAGGAAGTAAGAATCACAGAAATGCCTTAGATTTCATCAAGAGGGGATTTAAAGAGTGGATTTAAAGAATGGCAACATTCACCCATTGTCTGCAAATGTTTGATAAACAGGACTACTTTTCTTAGATTTGTAGTATCAGTTTTAGGAAACCACAATTCAATGTTTGATACACTATCCGGCATATTTATTTTGAGGCCGTCATCATTCCAGATTGTTGTTTCACTCAAATAAAATGTTCAGCCTTAGTTTGAAATGTCAAAATGCCCTTTTCCATAGTTCAGATATTCATTCAGGAGTGTAAGTGTCACTCCATGAAGAGCATAGTAGCGTCTGCTGGTTTTCCTTTCAATTAAGACCTACAGTGCATTCGGAAAGTATTCAGACCGCTTCACTTTTCAACTGTTACATTACAGCTTTATTCTAAAATGGATTCATCAACATGTTTTCCTTATCTACACACAATACCCCATAATGACAAAGTGAATACAGATTTTTAGAAGAAAAATTCAGACACTTTGCTATGAGACTAAAAATTGAGCTCAGGTGCATCCTGTTTCCATTGATTATCCTTTATGTTTCTACAACCGGATTGGAGTCCATCTGTGGTAAATTCAATTGATTAGACATGATCTGGAAAGGCACACACGTGTCTATATCAGGTCCCACAGTTGACAGTGCATGATAGAGCAAAAACCAAGCCATGAGGTCAAAGGAAAATTGTCTGTAGAGCTCCAAGACAGGATTGTGTCGAGGCACAGACCTGGGGAAAGGTACCAAAACATTTCTGCAGCATTGAAGGTCCCAAAGAACACAGTGGCCTCCATCATTCTTAAAATGGAAGAAATTTGAAACCTGGCCAAACTGAACAATTGAGGGAGAAGGTCCTTGGTCAGGGAGGTGACCAAGAACCCGATGGTGTCTCGGACAGAGCTCCTCTGTGGAGATGAGAGAACCTTCTAGAAAGACACCATGTCTGCAACACTCCATCAATCAGGCCTTTTAAAAAATATATATATATTTTACCTTTATTTTACGAGGCAAGTCAGTTAAGAACAAATTCTTATTTTCAATGACGGCCTAGGAACAGTGGGTTAACTGCCTGTTCAGGGGCAGAACGACAGATTTGTACCTTGTCAGCTTGGGGATTAGAACTTGCAACCTTTTGGTTACTAGTCCAACGCTCTAACCACTAGGCTACCCTGCCGCCCCTTTATGGTAGAATGGCCAGACGGAAGCCACTCCTCATTAAAAAGGCACATGACAGCCCGCTTGGAGTTTGCCAAAAGGCACCTAAAGGACTCTCAGTCCATGAGAAACAAGATTCTCTGGTCTGATGAAACCAAGACTGAACTCTTTGGCCTGAACGCCAAGCTTCACATCTGGAGGAACCCTGGCACCATCCCTACGGTGAAGCATGGTGGTGGCAGCATCATGCTTTGGGGATGTTTTTCAGCAGCAGGGACTGGGAGAATAGTCAGGATCGAGGGAAAGATGAACGTAGCAAAGTACATCCTAGTGGTTAGAGCGTTGGACTAGTAACCGGAAGGTTGCAAGTCCAAATCCCCGAGCTGACAAGGTACAAATCTGTCGTTCTGCCCCTGAACAGGCAGTTAACCCACTGTTTCCTAGGCCGTCCTTGAAAATAAGAATTTGTTCTTAACTGACTTGCTAGGTTAAATAAAGGTTAAATAAAAATAGAGATCCTTGACGAAAACCTGCTCCTGAGTGCTCAGAACCTCAGACTGGAGCGAATGTTCACCTTCCTACAGGACAATGACCCTAGGCACACAGCCAAGAACACGCAGGAGTGGCTTTGGGACAAGTCTCTGAATGTCCTTAAGTGGCCCAGCCAGAGCCCGGACTTGAACACGATTGAACATCTGGAGATACCTGAAAATAGCTGTGCAGCAATGCTCCCCATCCACCCTGACAGAGCATGAGAGGATCTGCAGAGAAGAATGGGAGAAACTCACCAAATACAGGTATGCCAAGCTTGTAGCGTCAAACCCAAGAAGACTCGAGGCTGTAATTGCTGCCAAAGGTGCTTTAACAAAGTACTGAGTAAAGGGTCTGAAGACTTTTTTCAAAAATGTCTAAAAACTTGTCATTATGGTGCATTGTGTGTAGATTAACAAGGAAAAAATACATTTCAGAATAAGGCTGAAACATAAAATGTGGAAAAAAGGGTAGTGGTCTGAATACTTTCCAAATGACAACCAGGTGAGGAGTTACTTACTAATCAGTGACCTTAATTCTTCAATCAAGTTGGAAGAGCGAAAAACCCGCAGATTCTCGGCCCTCCGTGGAATGAGTGACACGTGATTTACATGAAGAGTCCACTTGAAACATCTTGCTGCAATTTAGGATTTGAAGGTTTGCAGAGAAGTGGGTTCTAGTGATTGTACTTTTATTCACTTATGTGCCACACTAGCAGGTCTTAATTGTCCTGTTCTAGACAAACACAGCTTTAAGAGGTTTTTTCGGTTTGATGTTTTTGAACTTGGTGCTTTTTAAAAATACAATTGTTTTTGTCCATGTGCCTTTTATTACTTTGTATGTTCATGTACAGTACACCTTTCCAAACAGAGGCATATACACAATACTTGATTTATTTAAAAAATATATTGATCGAGGTACAAACTGTATATTAAATACATTATCCAAGAAACTGTACGTACAATGTTGAAAATATCCTGACAAAAGCCCTAAACTGTTTTTTTTTGCTTTGCTTATTTAAACAAAATAGACTAAACTTCAAGTTACAATTTAGTCTTGGAACTGTAGGTCTCTTGAACAAGGAAGCACCACTGCAGCTTATCTGTTTTGGGGTCCACTTACCAATGAAGATATTAGTGTCACCTCAACTATGGGGCTCCCGAGTGGCACAAGGCACTACATCTCAGTGCTCGAGTCGTCACTAGACACCCTGGTTCGAATCCAGGCGGTATCACATCCGGCCGTGATTGGGAGTCTCATAGGGCAGTGCACAATTTGGCCCAGCATCGTCCATCATTGTAAATAAGAAATTATTCTTAACTTATCTAGTTAAATAAAAGGTCAAATAAAAGTACAATACAACAGCAACCCCTTTACAAATTATACTCTGAGGTAATGGTACACGTACTGTAATCAGTTGCATATTTTCAATTTAGCTAAAAACAATCAAATGTGGGTGTCCAGATATAAATCAAATAATGTCACCGCATCTGTGTTCTCTGATTGAACCAGGTATGGGTGTCAACCATGAACCAGGTATGGGTGTCAACCATGAACCAGGTATGGGTGTCAACCATGAACCAGGTATGGGTGTCAACCATGAACCAGGTATGGGTGTCAACCATGAACCAGGTATGGGTGTCAACCATGAACCAGGTATGGGTGTCAACCATGAACCAGGTATGGGTGTCAACCATGAACCAGGTATGGGTGTCAACCATGAACCAGGTATGGGTGTCAACCATGAACCAGGTATGGGTGTCAACCATGAACCAGGTATGGGTGTCAACCATGAACCAGGTATGGGTGTCAACCATGAACCAGGTATGGGTGTCAACCATGAACCAGGTATGGGTGTCAACCATGAACCAGGTATGGGTGTCAACCATACACTATAGAAAAATAAGGTGTCAGCGTCAGAACACCAAACTTTCTTTGAGCTGTACTTAAGTAGTTTACAAAAATATATCAGTGACAAAATACTGGTTGGTCCAACTTCACTAGACAGAAGTTCTGATGAGTATGATTTGTTATTGAAAACAACACCAATTCAAACTTTGCTGGGTGATACAAAATGACCCGACTTCCCAACTTGTGACAGTGGACCACAACATAAAACACTGAGATGAGGTAGTGCTTTTCCATTCCATTCCTCCTTTCAAGCTCAAGACCAAATCCTTAGAGATGGCAGAGTCAAATCCTCCACTGGATTGGACTTGTGGGGGGGGGCCTCAGAGCTCCACCAGATTAAGGTCATAGGTCCCTGTTCTGAGTCTCTTTCCCACCCAGGAGCAGACCAGCTGAATCCTCCTCCAGCTTAACAGCCACAGCATCTTAGGCACCATCATCATTGCAGACACCTCCCCTTGAGCAAACTGTAGCTATCAGTTCAAAAATCTCTCCACGATTTCATCACAACAGTTTCCGATTCAATATCTCCCAGACCATGCGTCTCCTGAAGTAGGGCATGTGTTTCTGTCAATTGGAGGGAAGGGAAATATTGAGTTAGTTACTCATAGTCAAGTCATTGGATTGTAGGACATTCCTGTACTGGCAGGACTGCTCATGCTTACCGTCACACTTCCATTAAACCCCAGAGTCTCCAGCACGACGCGGTCTCATAGTGACCGGCCATTGCTTCACATTTGAGCAAATAAACGGCAGTCTCTTACAAGTGCAGGGTGTAAAACGATGCGTGCCCACTTTAGGCCAGTCTGCTCCAGTAGAATTTCACAGAATCTCTACCTCACACTAAATTATTGATCCCTGCTTGTCAAAACGCAAGTCTGTCCATGTAACCAGTGAAAAATACTAATCAATTCATCCCGGTTGAAACAGATGCAGTGCATTCCATATGCAACCAGTGTTCTGAATATCAAACAGGGCTATTGGTGATAGAACATTACATGAGTGAGAAAACTGAATCATAACAGGGTGACCCGGGCTTTGCACACAGACTGTATTAAACACTGGCCTCCAATACAAGCCTGTCTCTAACAGACACAGGGGCAGCTTGGCGGTTGAACCATAAACTCCTGGGATATTTATTGAAGTTTTACAGTACTTACTTGTGTGAATGTGATTGGCTTGTCTTTGGTGACGTACTCTGCATATTTACATGTGAACATTCCACAGTCATTTCCGTTCATCTGCTGAGGAATCTCCTAATGGGAGAAATATTTTGGAGATAAATGTTAAAAGATGGCAACATCCATCAGTGATGTGTTAAGGAATGTTGAGTTGACCGAGATCCCTGTTAGATATATAACACTCACATGGCGTTTCTTGCTCTGCACAGTCCATTCTGCGGTATCCAGGTCTTTGCCCTTCTTGTCCTTGCTTTCCTGCTGCAGATATTGCAGCAGTATCCTGCAGGCTTCGTCATTGTTCCCTCCCATTGAATCAAAGTATGTGATACTCTTCTTACGGAGATCCACTACCTGAGAAGAGAAGGATGTTAAAATACACATCACACTTCAGATAGTGTGATTCACACTACAGGGCTGAACTGAACCACACTGTCCTGGCTCTGATATTTTGTTTTGACACTGTCCTTTCCAGAAAGGTTCCAGGCCAGCCCAGTAGAGCTCCGCTCTTTAGATGGAATCAGGCATTGCTGACTGGAGGAGAGTTGCAGTATAATAGTTAGTTATACCAGGGCTGCTGTTCAGTACTCACAGAGAGGCACCAGTGCACCCCCAGGTGGACCGGCACCAGTATGACGTCCATTGAGAAGATGTCCATCTTTTTGGTCCAGCGGCGTACGGCAGAGTAGCCTGCACTGCGTAGCTTGGGGAAAAAGAAGGTGTTGAAGGTGTGGACCGTCGGCAGGCTGGGATCCTTACTGCGCTCCACCAGCAGGTTCATGTAGAAGTTGATCACCTGCAGAGTAAAAAGGAGAGGCAACGGATGAAGAAAATACACCACTGCGTACGCATCGTGTCCAGTGCACCACTGCGTACGCATCGTGTCCAGTGCACCACTGCGTACGCATCGTGTCCAGTGCACCACTGCGTACGCATCGTGTCCAGTGCACCACTGCGTACGCATCGTGTCCAGTGCACCACTGCGTACGCATCGTGTCCAGTACACCACTGCGTACGCATCGTGTCCAGTACACCACTGCATACGCATCGTGTCCAGTACACCACTGCGTACACATCGTGTCCAGTACACCACTGCGTACGCATCGTGTCCAGTACACCACTGCGTACGCATCGTGTCCAGTACACCACTGCGTACGCATCGTGTCCAGTACACCGCTGCGTACGCATCGTGTCCAGTACACCACGTGTCCAGTACACCGCTGCGTACGCATCGTGTCCAGTACACCACTGCGTACGCATCGTGTCCAGTACACCACTGCGTACACATCCTGTCCAGTACACCACTGCGTACACATCGTGTCCAGTACACCACTGCGTACACATCCTGTCCAGTACACCACTGCGTACGCATCGTGTCCAGTACACCACTGCGTACACATCGTGTCCAGTACACCACTGCGTACACATCCTGTCCAGTACACCACTGCGTACACATCCTGTCCAGTACACCACTGCGTACACTACTGTAAATATCCTGTCCAGTACACTACTGCAGTGGTTCTCAACTGGTTTTTCCTCAAGACCCAACCAGGTTCTCTGTCACGACCCAACTCACATTTCGAAAAAGAATCACCAAAATACAATCTGGAAAACAATTTAATGCTATATTGATAGTAAATGTATAAATTATATGGTTAGTTTTTCATTGTCAATAATACAATTTTGCCAATATTCTTGATGAAGTATGTTAAACTCACGTCTATGATTTGACATTTGATAGAGCAGTCTGACTGAGCGGTGGTAGGCAGCAGCAGGCTCGTAAGCATCCATTAAACTTTACTGCGTTTGCCAGCAGCTCTTAGCAATGCTTGATTCACTGTGCTGTTTATGACTTCAAGCCTATCAACTCCCTAGATTAGGCTGGCAATACTAAAGCGCCTATTAGAACAGCCAACATAATTTGCAAATAAATTCATTAAAAATCCTACAATGTGATTTTCTGGATTTTTTCTCTCATTTTGTCTGTCATAGTTGAAGTGTACCTATGATGAAAATTACAGGCCTCATCTTTTTGAGTGGGAGAACTTGCACAATTGGTGGCTGACTAAATACTTTTTTTGCCCCACTGTACATACAGTTGAAGTTTATATACACTTAGGTTGGAGTCATTAAAACTCATATTTCAACCACTCCACAAATTTCTTGTTAAACAAACTATAGTTTTGGCAAGTGGGATAGGACATTTACTTTGTGCATGACAAGTAATATTTTCAACAATTGTTTACAGATTATTTCACTTATAAAATCACTAATCACAATTTCAGTGGGTCAGAAGTTAACATACACTAATTTGACTGTGCCTTTAAACAGCTTGGAAAATTCCAGAAAATTATGTCATGGATAATTGACATCATTTGAGTCAATTGGAGGTGTACCTGTGCATGTATTTCAAGGCCTACCTTCAAACTCAGTGCCTCTTTGCTTGACATCATGGGAAAATCAAAAGAAATCAGCCAAGACCCCAGAAAACATTTTGTAGACCTCCACAAGTCTGGTTCATCCCTGGGAGCAATTTTCAAACACCTGAAGCTACCACGTTCATCTGTACCAACAATAGTACGCAAGTATAAACACCATGGGACCACGCAGCTGTCATACCACTCAGGAAGGAGACGCGTTCTGTCTCCTAGAGATGAACTTATTTTGGTGCGAAAAGTGCAAATCAATCCCAGAGCAACAGCAAAGGACCTTGTGAAGAAGCTGGAGGAAACAGGCACAAAAGTATCTATATCCACAGTAAAACAAGTCCTATATCGACATAACCTGAAAGGCTGCTCAGCAAGGAAGAAGCCACTGCTCCAAAACCACCATAAAAAAGCCAGACTATGGTTTGCAACTGCACATGGGGACAAAGATCGTACTTTTTAGAGAAATGTCCTCTGGTCTGATAAAACAAAAATAGAACTGTTTGGCCATAATGACCAATGTTATGTTTGGAGGAAAAAGGGGGATGATTTCAAAACTGAAGAACACCATCCCAACCGTGGCAGCAGAATGTTGTGGGCGTGGTTTGCTGCAGGAGGGACTGGTGCACTTCACAAAATAGATGGAATCATGAGGGGGGGAGGGCCCTGACCTCAATCCCATAGAAAATTTGTGGGCAGAACTGAAAAAGTGTGGGCGAGCAAGGAGGCCTACAAACCTGTCTCAGTTACACCAGCTCTGTCAGGAGGAATGGGACAAAATTCACCCAAATTATTGTGGGAAGCTTGTGGAAGGCTACCCGACACGTTTGACCCAGGTTAAACAATTGAAAAGATAATGCTACCAAATACTAATTGAGTGTATGTAAACTTCCGACCCAGTGGGAATGTGATGAAATAAATAAAAGCTGAAATAAATCTATTATTCTGACATTTCACTTTCTTAAAATCAAGTAGTGATCCTAACTGACCTAAAACAGGGAATTTTTACTAGGATTAAATGTCAGGAATTGTGAAAAACTGAGTTTAAATGTAGTTGGCTAAGGTGTATGTAAACTTCCGACTTCTAACTATATGCATACATACACACAAAAATAAATAAAATAATTGGTAGATTAATCAGCATGGGCTTTATTTGGTCCTCCAATAATCGGTATCGGAGTTCAAAAATCAGAATCGGTCGACCTCTACTCTAGACACCTGTCCAGTACACTCAATTGTCACTCACACACTAAATAAGAACAACTCACATTAGGCACAGAAAAATGAGCAGGCTGCAGCATGACAAACAGAAGCAGTGTGATGAGCTCTCACCTCATCGTTGAGCCAGTTGAGGTGGCTGAGGGTCTGGAGGTCTTTGCGTGTGATGGTGAGTCTGAAGCCTTCACTCAGCACCTCGTCCTGGCTGCCTACCATCAGTGCCCGGCCCACCTCCCCCTCCATATCCTGGATGGCAGGGACAAACAAACAAGATGGCTGAGCTAAAGGCTAAATGGCATATATCACTCCTCACCTCCTGATAGCGGATGTGTGGTGAGCGTTCTGGCACAGAAATGGTCACTGTGGTAGATGAGGTGAGTTTTCCCCTGCTATGTAAAGAGCTTTGAGTACCAGTATCCAGGCTGTATCACATCCTGCTGTGATGGAGAGTCCCATAGGGCGGCGCTCAATTGGCCCAGTGTCGTCCGGGTTTCGCCGTCATTGTAAATAAGAATTTGTTCTTAACTGACTTGCCTAGTTAAATTAAATAAAAACCTCAGTTGGTAGAAAAGTGCTATATAAATCCAATCTATTATTATTATCATCATCATCATGTACATTCCTGATGCGCACAGCACATCAATTTGATTGATTTAAACTACATTTAAAACACCTCAATGTTCTTAACAATAATGTATTTTATTGGCAATGCTCTTTCGCACAATAGACAAAACTAAAAGACAGTGAATGTACCTCAGTGAGCTCAGGGAACTCTGGTTTCTCCTCTGTGGGTTTGGGTTCCTCTATGAAGGGAGCCAGAGGAACCTCCTTCTCCAGAGGGACTCTAACATGTAGCTCCACGGCCCTGTGGCCCAGCTGGCTGTCATCTGATATACGCTGGACCCCCAGACCACAGCAGAAGAGGGTTAGGTTCAGAGCTATCGCCACAGAGGTGAATGTTTATTTCAGTGGTAAAAGAGCATGTCATTTCATATTCTTATGCAATGATGAAAAAAGCCTAGAGGGAGAAGTTATTTCTGTGGACCACGGCTGAGGTATGTGTAGGACTATGTATTGAAATGACGAGCGACATCAGACCAATGAGAAGGACAGAGAAAGTACCTGTCGCAGCAGCTGAGCAGTTAGGGCCTCCTGCCCCTCTATCTGCCTCCGTCTCTCCCGGGCACGGAAGTCGTACATGCTAGACCTGGGAAACACAGACACTCAAATTGACTTGAGGAAAGGACTTTAATGGGTTAGAAGAGTGTTTTTATTTCTTAGTAGCATCTAGTATGCACTGGTGCATGGCGATATACAGCTAACTATGAATCTACCAAGAAACAAAAACAGTACCAATCATGAGTGTAAGGAATCAGGGAACTTACAATTCTTTGATCCAGAGCTCAGCTCGGAAGCATGGTACACTGCAGAGACAGAGATAGAAAGTAACCAGGCTAGATGGGGACAACAAAGCACATAACACACCCACAATAGAAACAAACTATCCAAAATGCTTACCTTGAACTGTCTGGCCTTTTGCCCTTCTGCTCTTTCACAATGATTACAGAGTCCCCATCATGAGCTGTACAGAACAAGACAAGAGGTGACCACAACTACATGATGGTGAGGAGAGACAAAGAGGTAGGCTTTAATGGAAACATGACGCAAAACACTAAATTGGTTCTACAGCATCCAACCATCAATTCAATAAACGTTATTCATTCCCTACGAGCAATTGAAAGGGATGAACTAAGTTAATATCAATTGAATTGAATCACCTTGAGGAAGTGAAAAATGATTGTCTCGTGCATTACCTGATGATTGTGAGTCCTGAGAAAAGGTGTCCAGTATGGTAACTGGGGAAGGGGCAGACTGTACTGGCTCTTGTCCCCTGGGGCTGAGGTCTGAGTCAGAGGCCCATGGCTGGTTCCCTGCCCCACTGGAGGAGCCCTCCCCTGGGCTGGGGACGTTGCTGTACCCCTGGCTGGACTCTGGATGGGGGCTTGGGGGTCCACTGGGGCCCCGTGAGGCATCTCCTGACCCGGCAGGGGACGAACACTGGAGCAGACATCTGCTGGTATTCAGGAAGCTGGTGCTGAGAGTGAGTGAGGGCGAGAGACGGACACAGGTCAGAACTAAGAAAAGGGGGAGGAGAATACTAGAATGGAGCACCAGTACACAAAAAATGTATGGACTAAATGTAGGATTATAAACCCCAAGGAGAAGTAGAAAACATGTGCACTTGCATCAACTTGCCAGTACATGTCATTGAGCATGACTAAAGAAACTCAAACAGGAAATAACCATGCTAACGTCTATTCAATGCTGGTCTGACCAATCGGAATCCATGCTTCAAGATTTGTTTTGATCACACAGACTGGGATATGTTCCGGGTAGCCTCGGATAATAACATTGATGTATACACAGACACAGTGACTGAGTTCATCAGGAAATGTATAGGGGATGTTGATCCCACTGGGACTATTTCAAACGGCCCAAACCAGAAACAGTTGATAGATGGAAGCATTCGCGCAAAATTGGAAGCTTGAACCACAGCATTTAACCATAGCAAGTTGACTGGGAATATGGTTGAATACAAACAATGGCAATCAGAGGCAAAACTTCAGTACAGAGACAAAGTGGAGTCGCAATTCAAAAGCTCAGTCACAAGACATGTGGCAGGGTCTACAGACAATCAGACTACAAAGGGAAAACCAGCAATGTCACGGAAACCAATGTCTTGCTCCCAGACAAGTTAAACACCTTCCTTGCCCACTTTGAGCATAACACAACACCATCAACGCGGCCTGGAGAACAAGAGCCCCAGAGGAACTGTGGGCGCTTGTTCTCCATGGCTGAAGTGAGTAAGACAGTTAAGCGTTTTAACCCTCGCAAGGCTATGGTATTGTTAGCTAGCCACGTCCTCAGAGCATGCGCAGACCAGCAGGATGGTGTGTTTATGGACATATTCAATCTCTCCCTATTAGAGGTCGACCGATTAATCGGAATGGCCGATTAATCGGAATGGCCGATTAATTAGGGGCGATTTCAAGTATACATAACAACCGGAAATCGGTATTTTGGGCACCGATTTGCAAAATTATTTTTTATACCTTTATTTAACTAGGCAAGTCAGTTAAAGAACACATTCTTATTTTCAATGACGGCCTAGGAATGGTGGGATAACTGCCTCGTTCAGCGGCAGAACGATAGATTTTCACCTTGTCAGCTCAGGGGACCCAATCTTGCAACCTTACAGTTAACTAGTCCAACGCAATAACGGCCTGCCTCTCTCTCGTTGCACTCCACAAGGAGACTGCCTGTTACGCGAATGCAGTAAGCCAAGGTAAGTTGCTAGCTAGCATTAAACTAATCTTATAAAAAACAATCAATCATAATCACTAGTTAACTACACATGGTTGATGATATTACTAGATATTATCTAGCGTGTCCTGCACTGCATATAATTTGACTGAGCGTACAAGCATACAAGTATCTAAGTATCTGACTGAGCGGTGGTAGGCAGAAGCAGGCGCGTAAACATTCATTCAAACAGCACTTTCGTCCGTTTTGCCAGTAGCTCTTCGTTGTGTGTCAAGCATTGCGCCATTTATGACTTCAAGCCTATCAACTCCCAGGATGAGGCTGGTGTAACCGAAGTGAAATGGCTAGCTAGTTAGCGCGCGCTAATAGCGTTTCAAATGTCACTCGCTCTGAGCCTTCTAGTAGTTGTTCCCCTTGCTCTGCATGGGTAATGCTGCTTCGATGGTGGCTGTTGTCGTGGTGTTCCTGGTTCGAGCCCAGGTAGGGGCAAGGAGAGGGACGGAAGCTATACTGTTACACTGGCAATACTAAAGTGCCTATAAGAACATCTAATAGTCAAAGGTTAATGAAATACAAATGGTATAGAGGGAAATAGTCCTATAATTCCTATAATAACTACAACCTAAAACTTCTTACCTGGGAACATTGAAGACTCATGTTAAAAGGAACCACCAGCTTTCATATGTTCTCATGTTCTGAGCAAGGAACTGAAAAGTTAGCTTTTTTACATGGCACATATTGCACTTTTACTTTCTTCTCCAACACTTTGTCTTTGCATTATTTAAACCAAATTTAACATGTTTCATTATTTATTTGAGGCTAAATTGATATTATTGATGTATTATATTAAGTTAAAATAAGTGTTCATTCAGTATTGTTGTAATTGTCATTATTACAAATACATTTATAAAAAATGTAAAAACGTCCAATTAATCGGTATCAGCTTTTTTGGTCCTCCAATAACCGGTATCGGTGTTGAAAAAATCATAATCGGTCGACCTCTACTCCCTATACCAGTCTGCTGTCTCCACTTGCTTTAAGATGTTCACCATTGTTCCTGTACCCAAGAACGCCAAGGTAACTGAACTAAATGACTATCGCCCCATAGCACTCATTCCTGTCATCATTAAGTGATTTGAGAGGCTAGTTAAGGATCATATCACCTTCACCCTACCTTACACCCTAGACCCACTTAAATTTGCTTACCGCCCCAATATAGCCACAAGACGATGCAATCGCCATTGCACTGCCTATCCCACCTGGACAAGAGGAATACCCATGTAAGAATGCTGTTCATTGACTACAGCTCAGCCTTCAACACCATAGTACCCTCCAAGCTCATCGTCAAGCTCGGGGCCCTGGGTCTGAATCCCGCCCTGTGCAACTGGGTCCTGGACTTCTTGACAGAGGAGTGTCACCCCTTCTCTATTGGAGCTGTGATTTTGTCGCCTGTCAATTTGGAGATGTCACGTTATAGTAACAATCTTATTATACATAGCAGTCCAAATCTGGAAGCTAATTAAAGTCAATTTTGATCTTAGACGAATAGCATTCATGCTTCCTGTTGTGAGGAATCCCTCCTTTGCCACCGCTAACCTTGATAACACCTTTGAGCGACAGGGAGAGCTAGGGATAAACACCATAGGGGATCTATATATAGAAGGGACCTTTGCCTCCTTTGCTGAAGGAAATTTATAGTAACTTTAGTAACTTTTTCAGATACCTACAGATTACAGACTAAATTAGAAAACACCTCCCGACATTTGGGAATGCTAAACCTTCCATGTTTGACGGATGCATAAATATATGCCCCACCTCAGATAAACTGATATGTGGTCAATATGACACTCTTCAATCTGTTAGCACACCTACAGATGCCATTAAGGCAAAATGGGAGGAAGAACTAGGGACATTTCTGTGGCAGACTGGGAAGAGAGCTTGGAGTATATACACACCTGCTCCATTAACTCCAGACATCGTCTCATACAATTCAAGGTATTACACAGATTACACTATTCCAAAACTAAACTGCATAGGATATTTCCTGATACATCCCCTGTGTGAGATAAATGTCAGGCTGCGCAGAGTACACTACTCCACTGCTTTGCCTTATGCTCTAACTTGTATGGTTATTGGTGTGGAATTTTTAGGATCCTCTCTGAAGTTCTAGAGACTTCAATAGACCCAGACCCGCTTCTGATAATCCTGGGAGTGTCTGATTCCCAAAAGGGATTAACCAAACCCCCAAAACAACTCATCACTTACATTTTTTTGACGAAATGAGACTGTATCTTGCTGTTTTGGAAAAGGAGGGAAGCTCCCTCTACCAAATTATGGCTCAGCGAATTGGCAAACACTGTACACTTAGAAAGAATTAGATATATATTTTTTATTTCACCTTTATTTAACCAGGTAGGCTAGCTGAGAACAAGTTCTCATTTGCAACTGCGACCTGGCCAAGATAAAGCATAGCAGTGTGAACAGAGTTACACATGGAGTAAACAATTAACAAGTCAATAACACAGTAGGAAAAAAAAGGGGAGTCTATATACATTGTGTGCAAAAGGCATGATAATGGCGAATAATTACAATTTTGCTGATTAACACTGGAGTGATAAATGATCAGATGGTCATGTACAGGTAGAGATATCGGTGTGCAAAAGAGCAGAAAAGTAAATAAATAAAAACAGTATGGGGATGAGGTAGGTAAAAATGGGTGGGCTATTTACCGATAGACTATGTACAGCTGCAGCGACCGGTTAGCTGCTCAGATAGCAGATGTTTGAAGTTGGTGAGGGAGATAAGTCTCCAACTTCAGCGATTTTTGCAATTCGTTCCATTCACAGGCAGCAGAGAACTGGAACGAAAGGCGACCAAATGAGGTGTTGGCTTTAGGGATGATCAGTGAGATACACCTGCTGGAGCGCGTGCTACGGAGGGTGTTGCCATCTTGACCAGTGAACTGAGATAAGGCGGAGCTTTACCTAGCATGGACTTGTAGATGACCTGGAGCCAGTGGGTCTGGCGACGAATATGCAGCGAGGGCCAGCCGACTAGAGCATACAAGTCGCAGTGGTGGGTGGTATAAGGTGCTTTAGTGACAAAACGGATGGCACTGTGATAAACTGCATCCAGTTTGCTGAGTAGAGTGTTGGAAGCAATTTTGTAGATGACATCGCCGAAGTCGAGGATCGGTAGGATAGTCAGTTTTACTAGGGTAAGTTTGGCGGCGTGAGTGAAGGAGGCTTTGTTGCGGAATAGAAAGCCGACTCTTGATTTGATTTTCGATTGGAGATGTTTGATATGAGTCTGGAAGGAGAGTTTACAGTCTAGCCAGACACCTAGGTACTTATAGATGTCCACATATTCAAGGTTGGAACCATCCAGGGTGGTGATGCTGGTCAGGCGTGCGGGTGCAGGCAGCGAACGGTTGAAAAGCATGCATTTGGTTTTACTAGCGTTTAAGAGCATATTCTGGACAATAAATGATCAACATTTTATCAAATCTGGCAGCCTTTCCTCTCTTACTTGGACCAGTCGGCGCTGTGAATTTGTACATTTTAACGCACACTCAATTGTAATATTTTAATCTACCTTTGGGCAGCATGTGCTGGCCCTGCCACCCGAGCAGTTGGGGGGGGGACATCTACCCTCTTTCTTTCTACATGTCCTTGTTCTGTAGGTCTTGTTTTGTATTATTTGTCTTGTACCTAGAACTCTTGTTGTTTCTGTCTGCTCTTTCATGTTTAAATAAGAATTGCATACTTGTCTTTTATACCTATACACCATTCTTGTGTTCAATAAAAAATATTAGAACGAAGTACAGGTGCATCAAAGCTGGGACTGAGAGACTGAAAAACAGCATCTATCTCAAGGCCTCAGATTGTTAAATAGCCATCACTAGCTGGCTACCTCCCAGTTACTCAACCCTGCACCTTAGATGCTGGTGCCCCATATACATGGAATCACTGGTCAATTTAATAATGTTTACATACTGCTTTACTCATCTCTCATATACTGTATTCTATTTCTACTGTAATTTAGAATATGCCACTCCGACATTGCTTGTCCTAATATTTATATATTTCTTAATTCTATTATTTTACTTTTAGATTTGTATATCGTTGTGAGTTGTTAGATATTACTGCACTGTTGGAGCTAGGAACACAAGCATTTCACTACACCCACATCATCTGTTAAAAAATGTGTATATGTGACCAATAAACATTGGATTTGAATTGTCTGTGTCGACTGGGGAAGTGAGAGGATTGTAGTATTGGCTTTGTGGTTGTTGTACTCACAAGTCTCTGTGTGAGCGCGGAAAGCCATGGGAGCTGCCGTTGTGACACGAGGAGGACTGTCCACCTGAGACCATGGCCAGTAGCTGTCTGTACACCTCTTTCTCCTCCTCGCGGACAGACTGGAGACACCCAGAGGACCCAACACTATATTAGAAATGGGGCTTTGATATGGAAAAAATGCAACATTACATCTTAACCAAACTTCCCTCTGGGGAAAGTTATTATATTGTATCTATTCAGGTTTATCTTGGCTGACAAGCAGAATAATAGTAATATAACAAAGTTCACCCAAAACAGCCCAATAGCAAAAGTTCAGCAAACGGTGCAGCGAGTGGGTTCCATAAAAATACTGGTAGGTGGTATCTGACCTCTTGTGCAGTGCAGCGAGCCCTGGCTCTGAGGAGGCGGTAGGAGGAGCTGCCGTGTGAAGGACTCTGCACCACGCGGATAGGGAAGGTCTTCTCATGCATGCTGGTGATGGAGCCACTTCCTGTACCTAACCCTGCTGAGGTAAACAGTCTGTGGACAGACAGAGAATTCAATTACATTATTGTGAATGGAGCACTATCACACACAGAAAATAAAGCACTTTTAAGCACTTTTTGAAAATCAAACACTTTCACAACCTTGAAATGGTACGGTTCAAAATCAATCTAATTTGAGGTTTTCAAGCACCCGTACAATGCTTGATTAATTAATAGCAGAATTAATTTCTCACTGATGAAAAAAAGTAAGGCCTATATCTATTGACAATATGAGCATACCTATTTGATGTAGGTGTTCTGAAGTGGGTCCTTCCCAGGTGGGGAGAGGGACATGGCTTAGAGGTGCTGCTGGAGGAAGGAGGCTGACTGACAGAGTGCCCATTTGTTTTGGGTGCTTCACGATGTGTAAGAGCCATGCAAACTTTCCGTCTGCAGACCGTCGATCCCACCATCGACTTCTCAATTCTATAGGACTCTGCAGTGAAGAAAGGAGGAAAAAGAGTGTCCATTTCAATAGCGACATTACTGACATTTCCAGCCGGCAAAGACATTCTTAGAATAGAATAAAATAAAATAGTCTTGCCTGATTTAGAGCTTTTCCATTTCAGAGTTGTTGAGGGAGCAGCAACAGTCCCATCCAGAGGAGTAGAGTTCCTCACCTCGAGGACCTGAAAACACCACCATTAAAACACAGGATAGTAATGTTCAATATGAATATAACAAAGTTCTGGACTGCAGTAAACTGGAGTAATGAATGCGTAGAAATCTACTACTAGGCCTATATTAAAAAAGTATATTAAGAGAAGGAGTGCTGATCTAGGATCAGGTCCCCCCTCGTATTTATTATGATTTAAAAGTCAAAGCCTATCCAAGATCAGCACACCCTACTCCGAGATGGTTTGCAAATTATGGGCCCTGAAACAGAGCTCCAATACCTCAGTTTCTTCCCAGACAGTTGAGGGAGGGGGTGCAAAGGTTGAGGGCTCCAGTTGGGGCTCTTCTGGAGGCTCTTCCCCTGGGTGTTCTTCTAGAGGACCAGGGGAAGCAGGCAGTATGTTCCTCAAGGTAGGGGTCACACTGTTCCGTACCCACGAAGCCACATCGGCACTATGGCTCTTCACCCCTTCAGCCGCAGTCTTTACTGTATCAACAATGTCCCCTGTAATAGACATACATGCAGTCTAAGACAGGGAGCCATGGTTTGTTTATAGATCACAGTATACACAGTGCCAAGAACATGTTAGACAACACAAGATATATGCTTATGACTGCATGGCCATAGCAAAGCTTACCCATCCGGAATTTCTTCACTGCTAGGGCTTGGTCATCATGGTCAACAGCCTCTCTGTCCTCCAAACTTTGAGAAAAAGGGGAAAACATTCAAAATGAGAATAAGCCAGAGACCCAGTCAGTGTTAGCGGGTATTGTCATTAGAACTCTCATAGCTTGTTAAACTACATTCACAATCCACTCCATACATTGTTGAGTTGTTGAGTAAGCAAGTTTGATTGCTCAACAACACACTCACACATGTCAGACAATGTGTGCCATACCTGCTAGCATCTCACCACAATTTCTAATGAACTAGACAGCAAATTTACAACTCAGACATAACTAACAGACAACTAGTTATGTCATAAAACAAACTGACTGGTCATCCCTTGTCACCACCAACTGAAACTAAGCTAAATTATTTAACTAACTTTCTAAACAACAAATATAATAACAGATAACGTTAGTCAGCTATTATAGCTAATATTAACCTTAACTTACCAGTCGATAGGTCTTTTTCTCCTGATCGGACGCCGTTGTTGTATTCCATGTGTATCAACGTTATCCTGTTGGCCGGGAGCTGGCAGTCCGTAGCGGAGATTAGCGAAACCCGTTCCAATCCATTCGTAAAATTTATTGAACATGTTTAGCTAGAGAAGTTTAAAACCTCCCGCCCGCGAAAAAAAGGTATCCCTATGGTTGCTTCCAACCTACCTGCCAGCGCAGCCAAAAGCACATAAAGCCACCCAACGTCATTCGGCCGGGGCAAGTAAATCGTAGCTAGTTGACCAACACTACTAATCTGGTTACCTTCCCCCTTCCTTCCCTTGAAATGAGTTAGTTATTTAGCTCGCACAGCTAACCAGCTTGAAAGCTGGTTAGCTAAACTAGCTAGCTAACAAGCTTGTTGTGTGTGGCTTTAGCTACTAGGATTTTAATCCGCACTTGACTGAGTTTAATCACTAGTACCACATTCTACAATGCAATTGATGTTTCTTAAATAACCAAGGGGCCCAAAATAACCCAATGTAATACTTCAAATACAAAAATACGGTGTATAAACTCACTAAACGACAACCTCTCCCGCTTCTTCCTCATTCAAAACCACAACATGGCTGAGCTCGAAGTTGTACCATGAAACGTTTTCATTGGATGAGCATCTCGAGTAGATCAAAGTATTCTGAAACGTGATTGGCTGATTGGAGTGCTTTTTTTCTGGCGCTACTTTGATGTTCACAGATTTCGACACGCATATTATATTCTACACTGATTTTTCTGTTGTATTCTATTTAGAGTCTGAGATACAAAAAAAAAATGGAAGATTGGTGAGTCCATTTTTTAAATTTTATTTTAGAGGTAAATGCAATAAACGTTCACATTCCCGTTCTAATAAATAAACATGTATTATGTACAGCAAGAATTGTAAAAATAAATAATAATTCTAACACATTCATATGGAATAACACGCAATGCACTTAGCCAAGAGGCGCATATTTACACCTGCAAATTCATTACAATTTGTTCAGATAAGACTATTCCAAGGCCACAAATTTCATACACATACGAACCATTCAGGGTGTTATGTAAGCAAATACAGTACCTGTCAAAAGTTTGGACACACCTACTAATTCCAGGGTTTTTCTTAATGTTTTACTATTTTCTATATTGTAGAATAATAGTGAAGACATCAAAACTATGAAGTAACACATATGGAATCATGTAGTAACCGCGAAATAAGGTGATTCTGATATTCATGTGTTCAGGAGTGATAAGCGGGGATCTCCTTTAGAGCAGTGTCATAGATGACTGTTGTTGTTAAAAGATAGGAGAAAACAATTACATCACACCTGCATGACACAAACACCTACGGTCAGTTATAGATTTTAGACTCAGTATTTTTGCATGTTATTTTTTCTTTCACATCTGTATACTGCGAGCAATGTAAATCTATAGATCTGTGGCCCTATGGGTGAAAACTGCTGTACATTAGTGCTGAGATCAACAGCTTAATAGACAAGCTAAAAACTCAATACTGGTACAGTAGTATAGGTCCATATCATGCTAGAGGGGGCAGAGACTGTGGGAGGAGGTGGTGGATCAAGGATCAATGGGTTTTGTACAGTACATAATGATGGTGAGATCAGAGCCTGCATTTATAGCTGATAGTGCTGATCTAGGATCAGATCCCCCTGTATATAATACTATGATACTTTGTGGGCTATACTCGGCCTTGTCTCAGGATGGTGGTTGAAGATATCCCTCTAGTGGTGTGGGGGCTGTGCTTTGGCAAAGTGGATGGGGTTATATCCTGCCTGTTTTGCCCTGTCCGGGGGTATCATCGGATGGGGCCACAGTGTCTCCTGACCCCTCCTGTCTCAGCCTCCAGTATTTATGCTGCAGTAGTTTATGTGTCGGGGGGCTAGGGTCAGTCTGTTATATCTGGAGTACTTCTCCTGTCTTTTCTGGTGTCCTGTGTGAATTTGAGTATGCTCTCTCTAATTCTCTCTTTCTTTCTCTCTCTCGGAGGACCTGAGCCCTAGGACCATGCCTCAGGACTACCTGGCATGATGACTCCTTGCTGTCCCCAGTTTACCTGGCCGTGCTGCTGCTCCAGTTTCAACTGTTCTGCCTGCGGCTATGGAACCCTGACCTGTTCCCCGGACGTGCTACCTGTCCCAGACCTGCTGTTTTCAACTCTCTGGACAGCAGGAGCTGTAGAGATACTCTTAATGATCGGCTATGAAAAGCCAACTGACATTTACTCCTGAGGTGCTGACTTGTTGCACCCTCGACAACTACTGTGATTATTATTATTTGACCATGCTGGTCATTTATGAACAATAGAACATCTTGGCCATGTTCTGTTATAATCTCCACCCGGCACAGCCAGAAGAGGACTGGCCACCCCTCATAGCCTGGTTCCTCTCTAGGTTTCTTCCTAGGTTTTGGCCTTTCTAGGGAGTTTTTCCTAGCCACCGTGCTTCTACACCTGCATTGCTAGCTGTTTGGGGTTTTAGGCTGTGTTTCTGTACAGCACTTTGAGATATCAGCTGATGTAAGAAGGGCAATATAAATACATTTGTTTTGATGATCTAAATGGCAAATCCTTGAACAACACTACTACTCTGAGGCTGCAGCCCAATTCAGACCTTTCTCCACTAATTGGTATTTTGACCAATCACATCTGATCTTTTCACATCAGACATTTTTTTGAGCTGATCTGATTGGTCAAAATAGCAATTAGTGAAAAAATTATCTGAATTTGGCTACATGTGTAAATGCAGTTTGAGACTATGAATACGGATCCTGTGTAGATGGTGATCTGCGATGCTGGCCTGGATGTGGATTCAGTTTGTTCTCTCTGTTCCGAACAGGGACAGGAAGAAGGAGAAGATGTAGATAATATCTAGGTAGATGTTGAGAGTGGCAAAGACGTATTCCTCTGGACTTATTGTGTAGCGCTTGTTCCCCATCAGTAGCTGTGTGTCAAACGCCAAAAACTAAACAGAGAAGCAAACAATTGAAGCGTTAGTACAGTCGTGGCCAAATGTTTTGAGAATGAAATAAATATTAATTTCCACAAAGTTTGCTGCTTCAGTGTCTTTACATATTTTTGTCAGATGTTACTATGGAATACTGAAGTATAATTACAAGCATTTCATAAGTGTCAAAGGCTTTTATTGACAATTACATGAAGTTGATGGAAAGAGTCAATATTTGCAGTGTTGACCCTTCTATTTCAAGACCTCTGCAATCCGCCCTGGAATGCTGTCAAGTTAACTTCTGGACCACATCCCGACTGATGGCAGCCCATTCTTGCATAATCAATGCTTGGAGTTTGTCAGAATTTGTGGGATTTTGTTTGTCCACCCACCTCTTGAGGACTGACCTCAAGTTCTCAATGGGATTAAGGCCTGGGAAGTTTCCTGGCCATGAACACAAAATATCAATGTTTTGTTCCCCACGCCACTTAGTTATCAATTTTGCCTTATGGCAAGGTGCTCCATCATGCTGGAAAAGGCATTGTTCGTCACCAAACTGTTCCTGGATGGTTGGGAGAAGTTGCTCTCGGAGGATGTGTTGGTACCATCTTTATTCATGGCTGTGTTCTTAGGCAAAATTGTGAGTGAGCCCATTCCCTTGGTTGAGAAGCAACCCCACACATGAATGGTCTCAGGATGCTTTACTGTTGGCATGACACAGGACTGATGGTAGCGCCCACCTTGTCTTCTCCGGACAAGCTTTTTTCCGGATGCCCCAAACAATCTGAAAGGAGATTCATCAGAGAAAATGACTTTACCCCAGTCCTCAGCAGTCCAATCCCTGTACCTTTTGCAGAATATCAGTCTGTCCCTGATGTTTTTTCTGGAGAAAAGTGGCTTCTTTGCTGCCCTTCTTGACACCAGGCCATCCTCCAAAAGTCTTCGCCTCAGTGTGCGTGCAGATGCTCTCACACCTGCCTGCTGCCATTCCTGAGCAAGCTCTGTACTGGTGGTGCCCCGATCCCGCAGCTGAATCAACTTTAGGAGACGGTCCTGGCGCTTGCTGGACTTTCTTGGGCGCCCTGAAGCCTTCTTCACAACAATTGAACCGCTCTCCTTGAAGTTCTTGATGATCCGATAAATGGTTGATTTAGATGCAATCTTACTGGCAGCAATATCCTTGCCTGTGAAGCCCTTTTTGTACAAAGCAATGATGACGGCTCGCAGGTAACCATGGTTGACAGAGGAAGAACAATGATTCCAAGCACCACCCTCCTTTTGAAGCTTCCAGTCTGTTATTCAAACTCAATCAGCATGACAGAGTGATCTCCAGCCTTATCCTCGTCAACACTCACACCTGTGTTAACGAGAAAATCACTGACATGATGTCAGCTGATCCTTTTGTGGCAGGGCTGAAATACAGTGGAAATGTTTTTGGGTGATTCAGTTCATTTGCATGGCAAAGAGGGACTTTGCAATTAATTGCAATTCAGCTGATCACTCTTCATAACATTCTGGAGTATATGCAAATTGCCATCATACAAACTGAGGCAGCAGACTTTGTGAAAATTAATATTTGTGTCATTCTCAAAACGTTTGGCCACGACTGTACATCTCTCTTTGATAGTTGTCATTGATAGACTGTGTAGTAAATCAGACTATATCGGTTTTACACTTACCATGGTAAACAGTAACGCTCCCAAGACACCATAGACACCATGCACCCAGGGCACCTGCAGCACATGACGTGATATTATATCTATGAAATATCATATCCAACACATTCAATTAGATCTGACCCAGCTTTAGGCTTGGTAGAGACCTCTGTCTAGTTCCTCATGTTATTCTCCATCTGCATTCATTTATTCATCTAATTCATTATATAGGTTCTGATTCGGGTAGTTTAACTTCTTACTATGTATAACACTTTGATTAGCAGTCTTCCTGTATGACAATGTGCTCTACAAAGAAAGTGTATTATTATCTTACATATCCGTAGGGCAGGGCGATGGCCAGGACCAGTCCAGACACCATCATGACCATGCAGAAGGTAAACAATACGCCTTGGCATGAGGTCACGTCAAACTGAATAGGACAGAAGAGAAATAGGAGAGAAAAGAGAAGGTAACTTGATCACGAGTTAAAAATAACAACTTAGAACAATTTGTCATTCATAGTATCTTTCTTTTAAATTGTAGAAGTTCCTTTTTCGCTGGAGGAACGTTCAGGCAGACTGACCTTAGTTTGGAAGCTGACGAGAGTGACCGTAAGACAGACCATAGCAGTAATACCCAGACACATCACCACTGACTTGGTGTTATAGTAACTATTAAAGCGGAAATATATGTTAGAGAAATGAGTTGACAAGTATTTAGTTACTAAGAAATTACATACTAAAATGGTTATCATACAGTAATAACATTTGAATGACTTATTTTGGTAAATACACAGTAACAAAGCAAAGCTCAAATCTACAACAGTGCAACAGTGATATGTTGACATATGGTAAGTCCCTGTTAGTAAGACCATGTATATCTTTGGCATAACTGATTGACACTGACACAGTTTCATGCATGGCTGCCTAACCCTCTTCCTGGAGATCTACATTCCTTTCAGTACAACCCTAATTTAGCATACCTGATTAGCTCACCAAGACCTTGACTAGCTGGATTTAATATTACATGAGCAGTTTACCTGGCTGCAAAAAACCATCATTCTAGCCATATCAGTCTGAAGAAGCAGGCATTCAAAGCATAGTGGACGAAACAGACACCGTGAGAAGTAAGACAGCAGAGGCAAACCAACTGTAGACACAGCTATGAAAGACGTACCTGGATAGCATCCCTGTCATATAGGAGAGAGAGAGGGTCTGCAACAGGAGAGATTACAAAGTAAAGAAACATTACTGAGAAAACCTATTGTAGGTTACACTCAAAGGAAAAGCACGTGAGTCTGAATTATGTGAGGTATTGTCTTTAGACAATGTGTATAAATGTGTATAAATGTTATTGTTTCAAACACTACATGATACTTACAAAGACGGCGAGCAGGATCAGATTCCATGGAAACTGTCTCCTATCGGAAATAAAAAAATAAAACATAGTAAGTACTGTCGTTACATTCTGCTAAAATTATACATTCTCTAATATCGTAATAACTGAAGTTGCGTTAACCACACACATTAAAGTGTTAAACCCACCTTGGTCCAGGACAGCAGACGAGTGTAATGTATGTGACAAAGAATACAACGCTGTGTAAAGAAATAAAACATATATTTTAGTACTTTCAGAATGAAATCAACATAGTAATGATGTATGCAAGATCAAAGCTGTGACTTACTAAGAAGCCCAGTACCATCCAGGGTTGGACTGAATGTAGATCTTCACTGGTTCACTGATGAAGGAAGCACAAAGAATTGTAAATATAGGATGTTTGTCCATTTCCCTCAAAGTGTTTGGTATATGTGTTTTCTTCCTTTTATATTAAACGTTCCATATGAGTCATCTCAAAACTTGCAACTTCCTATCTAGTTCCTGTGAATGGTTCATGTCTGGTTCACAGAGTGATGGAGTGTTCTGAATGGTTCATGTCTGGTTCACAGAGTGATGGAGTGTTCTGAATGGTTCATGTCTGGTTCACAGAGTGATGGAGTGTTCTGAATGGTTCATGTCTGGTTCACAGAGTGATGGAGTGTTCTGAATGGTTCATGTCTGGTTCACAGAGTGATGGAGTGTTCTGAATGGTTCATGTCTGGTTCACAGAGTGATGGAGTGTTCTGAATGGTTCATGTCTGGTTCACAGAGTGATAGAGTGTTCTGAATGGTTCATGTCTGGTTCACAGAGTGATGGAGTATTACTGAATGGTTAATGTCTGTTTCACAGAGTGATGGAGCATTACTGAATGGTTAATGTCTGGTTCACAGAGTGATGGAGCATTACTGAAAGGTTAATGTCTGGTTCACAGAGTGATGGCGCATTACTGAAAGGTTAATGTCTGGTTCACAGAGTGATGGAGCATTACTGAATGGTTAATGTCTGTTCACAGAGTGATGGAGCATTACTGAATGGTTAATGTCTGTTTCACAGAGTGATGGAGCATTACTGAATGGTTAATGTCTGGTTCACAGAGTGATGGAGCATTACTGAAAGGTTAATGTCTGGTTCACAGAGTGATGGCGCATTACTGAAAGGTTAATGTCTGGTTCACAGAGTGATGGAGCATTACTGAATGGTTAATGTCTGGTTCACAGAGTGATGGAGCATTACTGAAAGGTTAATGTCTGGTTCACAGAGTGATGGAGCATTACTGAAAGGTTAATGTCTGGTTCACAGAGTGATGGAGCATTACTGAATGGTTAATGTCTGGTTCACAGAGTGATGGAGCATTACTGAATGGTTAATGTCTGGTTCACAGAGTGATGGAGCATTACTGAATGGTTAATGTCTGGTTCACAGAGTGATGGAGCATTACTGAATGGTTAATGTCTGGTTCACAGAGTGATGGAGCATTACTGTATCAAAGTATAGGACTTCTGACCAGATAGAACTATTGAAGGGTGAAAAGTAGCATCCATATTCAGAGGTATTAGAAGACTTACCAGAATGTGAAGAGAGCCACTATGGAAAGAGTGACAAGAAGTTGGATCATCAAGATGGAGTAAACCTAAAAGGAGGCCCCAAAAAAACACAACTGTGGTAAAAGCTGAAGGATGGGTCTGGAGAAATGTAACCACTATGACAGTCATAGACAGAGCTATGGATGCAAGAACTGACCATGCAAGATATCAAAATGTTTTAAGCATATTTTGAGGTTTTATAGTAGTTGTTCACATTTACAATGCTTACAAATGTTGGAGTAAAACAAGCTTATATTTTGGGCTCTGATGGGGTGTTAAACAGTTAAAATAAGCTCATGAGGCATTGATAAGTTATATTCTTGAAGCGTCAATAGGTAGACAGTACCAGTCAAAAGTTTAGATACACCTACTCATTCAAGGGTTTTCTTTATTTTTACTATTTTCTACATTGTAGAATAATAGTGAAGACATCAAAACCATTAAATAACACATATGGAATCATGTAATAACCAAAAAAGTGTTAAACAAATCAAAAGATATTTCATATTTTAGATTCTTCAAAGTAACCACCATTTGCCTTAATGACAGCTTTGCACAATCTTGGCATTCTCTCAACCAGATTCACATGGAATGCTTTTTCAACAGTCTAGAAGGAGTTCCCACATATGCTGAGCACTTGTTGGCTGCTTTTCCTTCACGCTGGGGTCCAACTCATCCCAAACCATCTCAATTGGGTTGAGGTCAGGTGATTGTGGAGGCCAGGTCATCTGATGCAGCACTCCATTACTCTCATTCTTGTTAAAATAGCCCTTACACAGCCTTGAGGTGTGTTGGGTCATTGTGCAGTTGAAAAACAAATGATTGTCCCACTAAGCGCAAACCAGATGGGATGGCGTATCGCTACAGAATGGTGTGGATGCCATGCTGATTAAGTGTAAGTTGAATCCTAAATAAATCACTGACACTGTCATCAGTAAAGCACCCCCAGACCATCACACCTCCTCTTCCATGCTTCATGGTGGGATCCACACATGCGGAGATCATCCGTTCACCTACTCTGCGTCTCACAAAGACACGGCGGTTGGAACCAAAAATCTCAAATTTGGACTCATCAAACCAAAGGACCGATTTTTACCGGTCTAATGTCCATTGCTCGTGTTTCTTGGCCCAACCAAGTCACCTCTTATTATTGGTGTCCTTTAGTAGTGGTTTCTTTCTGCAGCATTTCGACCATGAAGGCCTGATTCACGCAGTCTCCTCTGAACAGTTGATGTTGAGATGTTTCTGTTACTTGAACTCTGTGAAACATTTATTTGGGCTGCAATCTGAGGGGCAGTTAACTCTAATGAATTTATCATCTACAGCAGAGGTACTTCTGGGTCTTCCTTTCCTGTGGCAGTCCTCATGAGAGCCAGTTTCATCATAGCGCTTGATGGTTTTTGAGACTGCACATGATGGAACTTTCAAAGTTCTTGATATTTTCCAGATTGACTGACCTTCATGTCTTAAAGTAATGATGGACTGTCTTTTCTCTGCATATTTGAGCTGTTTTTTTTCCGTAATATGGGCTTGGTCTTTTACCAAACAGGGCTATCTTCTGTATATTGGTAGTAATGTGGTAGTAATATTGGTAGTAATGTGGTAGTAATATTGGTAGTAATGTGGTGGGAATAGCTTTAATTATCGCCTACCTTGCGGATAAAGATCCGCCGGATGTTTTTATCACTCCAGCTGAATTCTGTTAGCATCTCCTCGTCACTAGGACAAGCCCCACCGTAACAGGGGCTGCCGCTGAGGCCTGCTGACAAGAACAACACACACACACACACACACACACACACAGTAAATGGCCAGTTATTTTTCTCGCTTTCATTGATAGAGGGGTGGAGATTCGGCGGTTGTTTTTGCGACACAAACATACCTTTCTCACTTGTGCCAGTGGCCTCCTCATAGGTGGGAGGGGCAGGTGGCCCTTCTGCTTCTCCACTTGAAGTGCCATACTGCTTCTCTCCTGCTTCAGCAGCTTTGTTTGCAACTGAAAGCTGGGGGTAAATAACATAAGATCCCCAATCAGGACTTAATAGCTGTCTGTAAATACTTTTTAATAATTGACAGAGCATTCTTATGAGCCAATCTAACCAACTAAGAAGTGATACTTGATCTGAAATTAGCCCCAACTTGTGAATCCAAGTTCATTGAATTTGCTTTGAAAATGTACATTTTTCAACAACAAAAACAATCCACATTTTAAGCAGAAAACACAAATAATTTGCATTCACAATTTGAGGTGAATTTGAAATTTGATCTGATTCTCTGATTGCTGACTGTAAGATGTGGACTGAGATCAGTTTTTAGACGAGCCCTCTGCTGTAGCATAGCTCCAGAACTCCAGACTGTTCCAGAATCAGCGAATTAGACATTACACAACTGTCCAGATGGCTTATCTGGCCCTGAGCTAATGTACCAAAGAATATGAATATCCATCTTCTGTCTCTCTGTACCTCCATATTTCCTGCATAGAAATACAATTAGCAGTCCTATGAGCTAATTTACAATAATTGGTTTAAGTAGGCTAAATATATTTCTATAATTTCATCAGCCTCCATCAGCCTCCAGTCAATGCATAACAGCAACATTTCAGATTTGACATTTAGCACTTGGCTGTGAGAGAAATAGCAACGTGAGAAAGAGGAGTAGTACGTCTCTGGAGTGAAGGCTGTGACGCAGGCTAAAGACTACCTTTGTCTCTATCGCCATACAATCTAGTTAATAGCTGTTATTTTATTTTCTCTGATGACAATACTATTATCTGCTGCGGAACAGACTTTGCACCATTACTGAGCAACACAATGAGATGAGCTCCTGAATAGAGGCACATGCGAGGATGGCAGAGACACACAGCCTGTGTACATGCTGCCACAATGACGACGGAAGACTCTGGACCAAACACATTAAAAAGGAAAGAAGCCAAGAAACTTATTTTACTATATTTTTGCAGCAGAATGAGCATGTAATGAATAGAGCATAGAATGAGATATGTAGGATGTGTCTGTAAGGCCCTTACCTTGCCCTGGGTCATAATGGCTGTGTTTGGTGTCTGCAGCAGATACTACAATGGTTTATTTATCTCTCTGCTCCAGTCAAAGAAGCTCTGCTCTCCTTTTGTTATTGTATCCTCTTATATGTATCCTTGTTGCCCAGTCGTACTTGCAGTCAAAATAAAAGGACTGACACTTGGTCGCTCTCTGCTGTGGCTTCTCTTAGATTAATCCCTTTCTGATGCTGCAGTTTCTTAATCCAACAGCCACGCAGTTAGGATTCTCACAGACCCCCCCTTACCCAAAAAGGAACATTCTAGCAACATCCAGGTGAAGCAGCAGTGCTGTGGGAATATTGGACTGTACCAATACGCTTGGCAAAAAGGGAGGGGGGTACAGATGTATCATTGTGGGAATCAAGTGAGGAAAGGGCCAGAGAGAACTGGAATATTTGGTCTGCAGTAAAAATATATATATAGGATGACATAGATGGTATTACATGTTCTGAAAGTTGTGTTTACCCTCTACACCCCTGTCAGGACCAGTTAGGCTATGAATAAAAACAGCATTCATATTTTTCTGCAGTAAATTAAGAGCAAGAAAAACCAAAGTTTAAAATGGTCTATTTTTAGGTAATGCAATGATTCAGCACTCTACATTTCATTCCTGAACGACTACTACATTCATGAAAATACTAGAATCTCCTACTTGTAAAACATTAATGTAAGACTGTAGAATATGTATTGATGTTATCTATGTGGAGTATGACAAATCAGTCTAACACCATCACTGCAATTCAAAGGACCACAAAATGTCAGAGGGTATTAAAATCTTATTTATTAGATATTTACAACATCTCCCGTTTTACTGAAGGTCCTGGAGGACAAGGATTTAAGAATAAGGCAAGTACCAATGCCTCTTCAAGATGTATTCAGGTCTGACAAGCCCCATACAAGTTCTGTTTCTATAACAGCTATTGAAAAAAAAGGAAATGATCTGATATTGCTCCACAACAAACCATTCATAATATACACTGCTCAAAAAAATAAAAGGAAACACTTAAACAACACAATGTAACTCCAAGTCAATCACACTTCTGTGAAATCAAACTGTCCACTTAGGAAGCAACACTGATTGACAATACATTTCACATGCTGTTGTGCAAATGGATTAGACAATAGGTGGAAATGATAGGCAATTAGCAAGACACCCCCAATAAAGGAGTGGTTCTGCAGGTGGTGACCAGACCACTTCTCAGTTCCTATGCTTCCTGGCTGATGTTTTGGTCACTTTTGAATGCTGGCGGTGCTTTCACTCTAGTGGTAGCATGAGACGGAGTCTACAACCCACACAAGTGGCTCAGGTAGTGCAGCTCATCCAGGATGGCACATCAATACGAGCTGTGGCAAGAAGGTTTGCTGTGTCTGTCAGCGTAGTGTCCAGAGCATGGAGGCGCTACCAGGAGACAGGCCAGTACATCAGGAGACGTGGAGGAGGCCGTAGGAGGGCAACAACCCAGCAGCAGGACCGCTACCTCCGACTTTGTGCAAGGAGGAGCAGGAGGAGCACTGCCAGAGCCCTGCAAAATGACCTCCAGCAGGCCACAAATGTGCATGTGTCTGCTCAAACGGTCAGAAACAGACTCCATGAAGGTGGTATGAGGGCCCGACGTCCACAGGTGGGGGTTGTGCTTACAGCCCAACACCGTGCAGGACGTTTGGCATTTGCCAGAGAACACCAAGATTGGCAAATTCGCCACGCTCTTCACAGATGAAAGCAGGTTCACACTGAGCACATGTGACAGACTTGACAGTCTAGAGACGCCGTGGAGAACGTTCTGCTGCCTGCAACATCCTCCAGCATGACCGGTTTGGCGGTGTGTCAGTCATGGTGTGGGGTGGCATTTCTTTGGGGGGCCGCACAGCCTTCCATGTGCTCGCCAGAGGTAGCCTGACTGCCATTAGGTACCGAGATGAGATCCTCAGACCCCCTGTGAGACCATATGCTGGTTCCTCCTAATGCAAGACAATGCTAGACCTCATGTGGCTGGAGTGTGTCAGCAGTTCCTGCAAGAGAAAGGCATTGATGCTATGTACTGGCCCACCCGTTCCCCAGACCTGAATCCAATTGAGCACATCTGGGACATGTCTCGCTCCATCCACCAACGCCACGCTGCACAACAGACTGTCCAGGAGTTGGCGGATGCTTTAGTCCGGGTCTGGGAGGAGATCCCTCAGGACACCATCCGCCACCTCATCAGGAGCATGCCCAGGCGTTGTAGGGAAGTCATACAGGCACGTGGAGGCCACACACACTACTGAGCCTCATTTTGACTTGTTTTAAGGGCATTACATCAAAGTTGGATCAGCCTGTAGTGTGGTTTTCCACTTTAACTTTGAGTGCGACTCCAAATCCAGACCTCCATGGGTTGATAAATTTGATTTCCATTGATCATTTTTGTGTGATTTTGTTGTCAGCACATTCAACCATGTAAAAAAAAAAGTATTTAATAAGAATATTTCATTCATTCAGATCGAGGATGTGTTATTTTAGTGTTCCCTTTATTTTTTTGAGCAGTGTATTTTCCTTACACTGACAATGTGTAATGTCAATTGATTGCAAAGTTACAGCTGAAACTGAATTGATACACTGAAGTACTTGTTATGTGATATTAGAGTGGGTGATATTTCTGCTGGAGCAAGCAGCTGTACTAGTGATGGAAGCCTTGTTCTGCCCTGGCTGAGAGGTACACCCTGAACAACGCTAGTGATGGATGCCTTGTTCTGCCCTGGCTGAGAGGTACACCCTGAACAACGCTAGTGATAGAAGCCTTGTTCTGCCCTGGCTGAGAGGTACACCCTGAACAACGCTAGTGATGGAAGCCTTGTTCTGCCCTGGCTGAGAGGTACACCCTGAACAACGCTAGTGATGGAGCCTTGTTCTGCCCTGGCTGAGAGGTACACCCTGAACAACGCTAGTGATGGAAGCCTTGTTCTGCCCTGGCTGAGAGGTACACCCTGAACAACGCTAGTGATGGAAGCCTTGTTCTGCCCTGGCTGAGAGGTACACCCTGAACAACGCTAGTGATGGAAGCCTTGTTCTGCCCTGGCTGAGAGGTACACCCTGAACAACGCTAGTGATGGAAGCCTTGTTCTGCCCTGGCTGAGAGGTACACCCTGAACAACGCTAGTGATGGAAGCCTTGTTCTGCCCTGGCTGAGAGGTACACCCTGAACAACGCTAGTGATGGAAGCCTTGTTCTGCCCTGGCTGAGAGGTACACCCTGAACAATGCAGTTGATAAACCCTATAACGTGGTCAGGCTGAGATATAAATAACATCCTGGAGCTACCAACTGGTGCAACATTAATACACAAGCAAGTGCGTCAGAGTGTGTGTATGTGTGTGTGTTTAAAGAAATAAGTCAGTTGCACAACTGAATGCATTCAACCAAAGTGGATCTCCTGCATTTAACCCAACCCCTTGAGAAGATGCAGACCGCCACATAGTAAATCCAAATAAACCCATTTTCTTCATATACTCTACAATCTAACAAGATATATGCTAGTCTTAACAAAATTAAAACAAATAAATATTGGGAAATCTTGCAACAAAAAATATATACCTTACCAACATCAGATTATTTTAAATCATTGTCTTATATTAGCAACTCCTATGTTGATTAAGCTTCAGTTTTCAGTCATACAAAAGTTGTTCAGTTCCCAAACAAGTCTTCATCGCTGTAAACAAAGCAGTAAGTGTATTCCTAGTCCTCCTCCATGGCATTGCCCAATGTTGGGACAGTTCAGTTTTCTGAATCTAAATGTCAATTATCTCCCTCTCCTTTGGGCCCATCCAGTCTGAGATCCACATCGTTCCTTCCCAGTGTAAAGAGACTGACCACAGCCAATAGTGCAGCTAGCATCAAAACAGCACAACCACCAAACATATGCCTGGTTCCACTTCCGCCCTCGCCCCCTCCGGTCCCCGACACCTCCCTGTGGAGCGCCAGCAGCCCCAGGCAGGCCAGAAGGTGCAGAGGCAGCCTGAACCAGGCCAGCACCCCGGCCCTCTTCTCCTCCGGGATCACCCTCCCCTGGAGGAAGCTGACAGCAGGGAAGTAGAGACCACTGGCCAGCTCCAGCAGCAGGAAGGCCAGCAGGGACACGCGGGGTCTGGGCTGGCCCGGGGCAGTGGAGAAGATGAGCATGAAGAAGGAGAAAAAGGCGAGCAGCATGGAGAAGCAGAGGAGGTGCCCAGGCTGAAGGCGGTAGCGGGTGGAGGTGGCCAGGCGGTAGAGCAGGGACCCCGCCATACTGGCTGCCATCAGACAGGAGAAGACCATGCCCAGCGGAGGGCCATAGGGGTCCAGGACGGGGGTCCACAGGAAGATGAATATATAGAGGACACTCTCAAATAGAGCCTGGACTCCTCCTAGAAGCATCACCCGTCTGTCTGATAAGAGACAGCGGAGGCTTTCCTGACAGCTGCACCAGAACCGGGCCCGTGCAGAAGCCCGGGCCAGAGGTGCTGAACTAGAAGGACCGAGCAAGGGCTTCTTGTTGTCCCCTTCCAGGCTTCCATCCTTCTCCTCCAGGCCCCAATCAGTCAGCACCACCCAGCCACAGGCCCCAAGGCAGGGCACGGCCAGGAGGAAGGGCGCCACAGGCCCCAGGTGGAGCCACTCAGCCAACATGTTAGCCACCAGCCCAGCCCCCATCGCTAGCCCGTGGTTCCAGCTAGCAGCCTTGGTGAAGGTACTGGGGATCCATTCTTTAGGGAAGTCGTGGACGTCAACATGTTGGTGCACGTACCAGGCCTGGAAGGCTGTGGAGAGCAAAGAGGTGGACAGGCCTCCTAGCACGCGACCCAGGATCAGGACAAAGTAGTCACGGGACAGCTTGGTGAGGCAACAGGCTGAGTAGGCCACGCAGAACAGCAGGCAGGTCCGTCTCCGCCCCAGGACCTGAATTAATTAATACACATTTTAAATACATAGAGTTACCTCAGTTGTAGCAGTTCAACAACATATACATTGTAAAAAATCTAACGCAGTGTTTCCCAATCCTGGTCCTGGGGACCCAAAGGGGTTCACATTATGGTTTTTGCCCTAGCACTTACAAACTTGATTAAACTAATCATCAAGTCTTTGATTATTTGAATCAGGTGTGTTAGTGCTAGGGCAAAAACAATACTGCGTACCCCTTTGGGTACCCAGGACCAGGATTGGGAAACAATGGTTTAAGGACTTATTTTTATTGGCTCTCGGATCCCGGACTAACAGGCTCTGAGACAGCTTCTACCACCAGGCCATCAAACTGCTGAACGGCTAACGCTAGCTGTCTGCACCTTAAAGACTATTTACATTGACTCTCCACACAGTCAACCCTGACACACAAGCGCACACACAGTCAACCCTGACACACAAGCACACACAGTCAACCCTGACACACAAGCACACACAGTCAACCCTGACACACAAGCACACAGTCAACTCTGCTGTTCTATTTATATACTCTTTTACTCAATTGCCCACCCAAGACACCATTGACTTCATATTTCTAAATATTCACACTTCACATAGCACATTCATAATTTATACTGTATCAGTTTTATTACTAAAATGCATACCACTTTCTTCTTCTACTTGTTATTTTTATTTAAATTTGGATTATATTGATACTGCACTGTTGAGGGAGCTTGTAAGTAGGCATTACAATGCATAATTTATACCTGCAGTAAAACGGAGTACTTGATGAATAAACTTAGATCATTTTAATTTGATTTATTTACATTGTGGTCCTGGTTATTGTTACCTGAGGAAGCCAGCTAGCCACGGGGGCAAACAGCACACAGGAGGCCAGGCCAACGACATACAGGATGGCTATCTGGGGCTCCAGGAAGCTGTAATGGCGGTAGAGCTTGTAGAGGTATGGCCCCTGCAGCCAGTCAGCCGACAAGGCTAAGAGGTGGCCTCGGAGGAACACGGTCTGGAACCTACGGAAGGCAGGGTTGGTGCCCATGGCAGAGGGGGTGGGTTGAGGTGGGGTGAGGCGACGTGCCGTTAGCTCCAGACCGACACATAGCACCAGTAGGACCACCATGGCCAGGTAGGCTGTCACCAACATGATGGGTTTGTCCAAGTGTGACTGTTAGGGGCGGGTAGGTCTCTTCACTCCAGTCTTATCCGTTGTGGCTCAGTCAAAGGCTGTGGAGACAGAGACTCTATTACTAACGGCACCATAAAGACAGTTATTGTGAATATCTACCCACATAAATAACTTAAAGCCAAGTTATGTAAACGTGGCGTCCATACTAGCTATCTGAAGAAGATGTTTGCTTAGGGTTGTCATCTCATCTGGATACTGCTGCATGAGAGGACTACAAATCAAATCAAAGTTTATTGGTCGTGTACACAGATTTGCAGGTGTTATGCCACCATTAAGTCATGTCGGAAACTCGGGACCTCGGAGTTCAAATGAATGTAAGTTATTTGCGTAGAGCTTCCCATTGGTTGATTCTGATACCACTCTCCCGCCAAGCTTAGCAAGTCAGAGATGTCAGAGTTTCCGACATGACGTGAACGAGGCAGCAAAATACTTCCCTGGTTTGATAGTTTCAAAGGCTTCAAATTAAACTAAAGATCTGGCAGGTAGCAACCTTCTTGGACACCAATGTACATTTTCTAAGTTTGCTTCCAAAAGATAACTAAACAGCTAGCATAAGCTTGGCAGATAACATTAGTAGCTCTGGTCCAGGCCAATATGTCCGGATGATTTTCTTCAACAGCCTGCATCTTTCCATTCATCCCACGGAGGAATTTGTTACTAGAGTGCTGACTAAAAGCCGATTTATGCTTGATCCGCAAAATGTGGTCCAGAGGCTCCTTACGGAGGGTGTGACACAATTGCGGAGCCAGGGGAACACTTGGATAGCATGGGGCACACTCGGATAGCATGGGGCACACTCGGATAGCATGGGGCACACTCGGATAGCATGGGGCACACTCCAACATCATTTACAAATGAAGCATGCATGTTTAGTGAGTCTACCAAATCAGAGGCAGTAGGGATGACCAGGGATGTTCTCTGTTTAGTGAGTCCACCAAATCAGAGGCAGTAGGGATGACCAGGGATGTTCTCTGTTTAGTGAGTCCACCAAATCAGAGGCAGTAGGGATGACCAGGGATGTTCTCTGTTTAGTGAGTCCACCAAATCAGAGGCAGTAGGGATGACCAGGGATGTTCTCTGTTTAGTGAGTCCACCAGATCAGAGGCAGTAGGGATGACCAGGGATGTTCTCTGTTTAGTGAGTCCACCAGATCAGAGGCAGTAGGGAGGACCAGGGATGTTCTCTGTTTAGTGAGTCCACCAGATCAGAGGCAGTAGGGAGGACCAGGGATGTTCTCTGTTTAGTGAGTCCACCAGATCAGAGGCAGTAGGGAGGACCAGGGATGTTCTCTTGAGAAGTGTGTGAATTGGACACTTTTCCTGTCTTGCTAAGAATTCACAATGTAACGAGTACTTTTGGGTGTCACGGAAAATGTTGAGTAAAAAGTACATTCTTTTCTTTAGGAATGTCAAAGTAAAAGTTCTGAAAAATATAAATAATAAAGTACAGATACCCATAAATACTACTTAAGTAGTACGTTAAAGTATTTTTTACTGAAGTACTTGACACCACTGGCCCTGAATCACTATGACAGCGCCCTGAAGTGCAAGAAGTTTGAACGCTCCCACTTCTGCGGCGACCGCGTCGCTGTAAATGCTAGATTGACCATGAAATCGGCTAGAACATTTCTCTGTCTGCGCAAACTGTTGTTTCTCCAAAAGAAAAAAGAATAGAGTTGAGCGTTGGATCTGCACCACGAGATGCCGCAATGAATGTCTATTCCATTCTGGAAGCATCCACGTGCATTTTGCATCTGACGCAGAGAAAAGTTAGTCAGCACTCCAGCAACATCTTTACTTTGGTGAGTAACAAAAGTATATTGAAGCCTGTTAACTAAACAAAATGGTGGAGAAAAAAAGTCCTATATGGAGGGATGAATAGAGCTCGCCAGCTTGTAGTCTTAAAACCCCCAAATGAGTTACCTCTGGTTCGTTCAGACATCAGTATGAAGTGCTGAGTGATTAACCAACATTTAGTTGTTGTTTTTTGTTATTAAACAACTAATTGACCGACATCAGTTCAAGTACTTCATTTAGTTTTTTTTTTTTTTGTGAGCCCAACGTGCCATTTCTCTAGAGAGAAATCTAATAATTGACAGAAATCAAGTCAATAACTATGTGGGACTCTGGGCTGAAGGGAGTTGTAGGTTTCATTAAGCAAATATTCAACCTAGTTCAGCACAGAAACGTAGTAATTAACTACAATGACCATAATCCATTGCACCCGTTTTTCCAGGCTCAGACTGAGATGGATGGTGAGATACACACAGACCACATAAGATAGACATGTTCACAATGACAAGAGAGAGGGATAGAGACTTTTCGTGAAAGTAGATTTAGATTATTATTATTATTTCGTCAGACATCTTTGCAGCATGCTTGGGCAGGCAAGCCTAGCTAAATAGAATGACTAAAGACGGTACAGTATGGAAAACACAGAACGCTGTCTGGCTTCTACTGCCTGAGCAGAGATGATGACTTTAAGGAATTCAAAATAATAAAGTAATCAAATAAAAACTAAGTAAGATACACAACTGAAATATGATTATTTCGGTACAGTATGAAGCACGGCTCATCATAACGTCTGGAACGGTATCAAACCATGTGTTTGATACCATCCCACTGATTCTGCTGCAGCCATTACCACAAGCCTGTCCTCCCCAATTAAGGTACCACCAACCTCCTGTGGTTTGAAGATAAGATAAAACTGCTTCTCCAATATGGTGACGTTGGCTAGCTAAGCTCATGTGTAGAAACACGTCGTCTCACGCTGAACTGCGCATGTGCAGGCGGTCAAATCAAAGACACTCCTTCAATATAGTTGTTTTTGACGAAAATGAAAACATGTCAGTTTGTCACCTTCACGAGTTTGGAGTAACTGACTCATTGTCATAGAACAATGAGTCAGATAGATATCTATCTCCAAGAACACTAAGGTAACCTGTCTAAATGACTACCCCGTAGCACTCACATCTGTAGCCATGAAGTGCTTTGAAAGGCTGGTCATGGCTCAAATCAACACCATTATCCCAGAAACCCTAGACCCACTCCAATTTGCATACCGCCCCAACAGATGATGCAATGTCCTTTCCCACCTGGACAAAAGGAACACCTATGTCAGAACGCTATTCATTGACCACAGCTCATCATTCAACACCATAGTGCACTCAAAGCTCATCACTAAGCTTAGGACCCTGGGACTAAACATCTCCCTCTGCAACTGGATCCTGGACTTCCTGACGGGCCGCCCCCAGGTGGTAAGGGTAGGTAATAACACATCCGCCACGCTGATCCTCAACACAGGGGCCCCTCAGGGGTGCGTGCTCAGTCCCCTCCTGCACTCCCGGTTCACTCATGACTGCACAGCCAGGCACAACTCCAACACCATCATTAAGTTTGCCGATGACACAACAGTGGTAGTCCTGATCAAGACCAAGACGAGACAGCCTATAGGGAGGAGGTCAGAGATCTGGCCGTGTGGTGCCAGGACAACAACCTCTCCCTCAACATGATCACTGACAAAGGAGAGGAGTGTGGACTACAGGAAAAAGAGGACCGAGCACGCCCCCATTCTCATCGACAACCTGCTCCACTGCAGCCCTGAGAGCTTCAAGTTCCTTGATGTCCACATCACCAACAAACTAACATGGTCCAAGCACACCAAGACAGTCGTGAAAAGGGAAATACAAAGGAGATATATTTAGCATGGGTCCTCTGATCCTCAAACGGTTCTACAGCTGCACCATCGAGAGCATCCTGACTGGTTGCATCACTGCCTGGTATGGCAACTGCTATGCCTCCGACCGCAAGGCACTACAGAGAGTAGTGCGAGCAGCCCAGTACATCACTGGGGCCAAGCTTCCTGCCATCCAGGACCTCTATACTAGGCGGTGTCAGAGGAAGGCCCAAAAAAATGGCCAAAGACTCTAGCCACCCTAGTCATAAACCGTTCTCTCTGCTATTGCACGGCAAGTGGTATAGGAGTGCCAAGTCTAGGTCCAAGAGGCTTCTAAACAGCTTCTACTCCCAAGCCATAAGACTGAACACCTAATCAAATGGCTACCCAGACTAACTGCATGCCCCCCTCCCTTTACACCACTGCTACTCTGTTGTTATCATCTATGCAAAGTCACTTTAATAACTATCTACATGTACATATTACCTCAACTAACCGGTGCACATTGACACTGTACCAGTACCCTGGCTGCCCCCCCTGTCCTGCCCACTATGACTCATTTGTGGTGCAAGACTCCAGGATTTTTGGATTCGACTCCAAATCCGACTCCTGTGATTGGAGTCGACGGATGCGCACAAACATACACACCAGGTCATTATTGCAATCCTATTAGGAAGACTACATTTGCATTCTAGAGGACTGATATGAGCACGAGGCTGCCCATTTTGTTTGAATATATAAGGTGATGTGTAGAAACTGGAATATGTCCGCTGTGTGCAGCCTTGACGGATCCCATGTGATGCGGCACACACTATTCTGATAAACCTATTCGTTGCCATGTTACAGCCCTATTGGACGGATATTACTACTAGGCATTGGTTTTGTAACTATTATCCAAGCATGTGCGTTATTCCAGAGGCCAATTCACACAGGATTAGTATTTCCAAACTGCCCCCTGTAATTATTATTATTATTTCAAATGGACTCTTATGACGGGAGCCTGGAGGCTTTTATTGTAGACCTGCAGATATTTCGTTAATTTCAACGTCATGTCCACACGATAATACGCTACACTGATAACTCGTGCTTGGCTGCCAAATGTATAGGTCTCCCCATAATATTTAAATGTATAAAGTGTTATCGTTAAACATGATTTTAGCGATCCATCCATGTTAGACGTTATTCCCAATAACAATGTACCACATCCTGCTGATTTGAGCTACTGAACCGTATTTCCACTTGACTGTGTTTACGGATGAGAAAGTGAACTTGCCATTTCCAAAATGTTTAGCGGGGATGATATTTTGCGATCTACTGCCTAAGTAGGACAGGGCTCTCCAACCCTGTTCGTAGAGAACTACCATCATGTAGGGTTTCACTTCAAAACGAATCTAGCGCATCTGATTTAATAATTAGCTGGTTTATAAACTTAAATCGGGGTAGTTACAACTGGCGTTGGAGGAGAAGCCTACAGAAAGGAACAGGGTTGGAGAGCCTTGACCTACTAGGACATCAATAACTAGACAGGGTTTCATTAAATAAGATAATTTAGGCCCAATTCAACTGATGCATTTGGATATGTTTGGCTAACTTCAATTCACCTGTTCCCCTTCGCTGGCACTATTAAGAATAGCTTAGCCATACTCATTTATAGCCTAATATATATAGCCTACTTTAATATACTTTTGGATATACTTTTGGTGAATTTAGAAGGCATTGATTGATAGATGACCAAGATACAGACTATGAGCACGGTTCTGACTTTCTCTCTGCCTGCTCCAATCCTCTTTCCCTCGCCTGCTCCCCTTTCTCTTCTCCATGAAAAACGCTAGTGTGTCTTTGGTCTATTGCGTGTAGAATATCTCAGCCTTTTCATTGATAACCCCTACTTTAGTGAATTTGCGCGAGACATTACAAAGCCAGTAAATTGCGATAGCCTACCGTACATCTTTTGATAACCGATGCACGGTTCTGCCAGGTGCCAGACATGCCAGGCTGTGCCCCTCCCATCTATCTCCCTTTCTTTGCTGTGAAAGATTCGACAGTTTGTGATATGCTGATATGCTTACCATCTTGTTTGATACATGCTCCATGCCACTTTAAAATTAAAGTAGGGGTTAAAAGTTATTTAACTACGAGTAAGAAGAGGAGATAGCTCCGACAAACCGTGTCCTGCAACGTCCAAATTTCACCACCCATTTCCGGGTTCTGATTTCAGCTTCACCACTTGGGGGCAGCCTTTCTTTTTCTATCCCGATTGTGCATGACTTCCATCTCTGCACTTGCAGTTGGGTCGTCATTAGTTCCCACAGTCACAAAGTCATAAACCTTTATACAATTTATCTTCTTAAAATGTGATATTTAAACCTAATCTTAACCACACTACTAACCTTATGGCTAACCCCCTATCCTTAAATTAAGTGTTAAAAGCACATTTCTTTTCATGAATTTTTACGAGCAATTTTGACTTTATGGCTGTGGTAACTACTGGAAACCTTGCAGTTTCCCAATATTGGATTTAAGGAGCCTAACGTTACACCTTCCAAGGACTTTCTTATATGTTCTGTTTAAAGAGTGAATTGTCTCTGGAAGCCAAAACAGCCAAATACTCCATCTAAACGTGAATCGATTATCAATTGCAGTACAGTTATAAAAACATAAATCCCTTTACTTTCATATCAAATCACAATCTTTTCACAAATGCAAAATACAATTTTACTGGACACTTTTAACTGGTTTTACCACAGTTGCAGCCAATGGTATTTTTCAGTGACATCAAGTTTGTGGCATCTGTCAGTGTTCAGAGAAGCATATAGCTAATTTGCATAAGTAGTCTACTCTGCATTTTGTCTGTTTTCCGTGAACAAGCTCTGTAACATGGACATATGGCTGTGTGGGAACCCTATAAAGTTGTGTATCAATAAAACAAATCAATTATTTCTTGCTGATATGAAATATAAGGTCCTTATGCATAACTGCGGAATGTAGGGGTGCTGAGGGTGCTGTAGCACCCCCTGAAAAATCAGATTACAAAAAATATATAGGTGTAACACTGGGCCTTTATTCGTATTAGCAGACCGATATAGACTTCTGTAGCAGGGGCCATTTTTTTGCAGCATCTCTGCTTTTGCTAAAAAAAGGTAGGAGTATAATTAAGAACAGTATCTTGCAAGATTCAATAGTTGGAATTGTAAGAGTTGTTGTCCCTGTCTCTTTCTCTGTGATCATCATTCTAATGGAATTCAGAAAGAACAAAACCCTGTCTCTTTCTCTGTGATGTCATTCTAATGGAATCCAGAAAGAACCAAACCCTGTCACTTTCTCTGTGATCATCATTCTAATGGAATCCAGAAAGAACAAAACCCTGTCTCTTTCTCTGTGATGTCATTCTAATGGAATCCAGAAAGAACCAAACCCTGTCACTTTCTCTGTGATCATCATTCCAATGGAATCCAGAAAGAACCAAACCCTGTCTCTTTCTCTGTGATGTCATTCTAATGGAATCCAGAAAGAACCAAACCCTGTCTCTTTCTCTGTGATGTCATTCTAATGGAATCCAGAAAGAACAAAACCCTGTTCCTTTCTCTGTGATCATCATTCTAATGGAATCCAGAAAGTACCAAACCCTGTCCCTGTGATCATCATTCTAATGGAATCCAGAAAGAACCAAACCCTTTCTTTCTCTGTGATGTCATTCTAATGGAATCCAGAAAGAACAAAACCCTGTTCCTTTCTCTGTGATCATCATTCTAATGGAATCCAGAAAGTACCAAACCCTGTCACTTTTTCTGTGATCATCATTCTAATGGAATCCAGAAAGAACCAAACCCTGTCTCTTTCTCTGTGATGTCATTCTAATGGAATCCAGAAAGAACCAAACCCTGTCTCTTTCTCTGTGATGTCATTCTAATGGAATCCAGAAAGAACAAAACCCTGTTCCTTTCTCTGTGATCATCATTCTAATGGAATCCAGAAAGTACCAAACCCTGTCACTTTTTCTGTGATCATCATTCTAATGGAATCCAGAAAGAACCAAACCCTGTCACTTTCTCTGTGATGTCATTCTAATGGAATCCAGAAAGAACAAAACCCTGTTCCTTTCTCTGTGATCATCATTCTAATGGAATCCAGAAAGTACCAAACCCTGTCACTTTTTCTGTGATCATCATTCTAATGGAATCCAGAAAGAACCAAACCCTGTCACTTTCTCTGTGATGTCATTCTAATGGAATCCAGAAAGAACAAAACCCTCTCTCTTTCTCTGTGATCATCATTCTAATGGAATCCAGAAAGAACCAAACCCTGTCACTTTCTCTGTGATGTCATTCTAATGGAATCCAGAAAGAACCAAACCCTCTCTCTTTCTCTGTGATGTCATTCTAATGGAATCCAGAAAGAACAAACCCTGTTCCTTTCTCTGTGATCATCATTCTAATGGAATCCAGAAAGAACAAAACCCTGTCACTTTCTCTGTGATGACATTCTAATGGAATCCAGAAAGAACCAAACCCTGTCTCTTTCTCTGTGATCATCATTCTAATGGAATCCAGAAAGAACCAAACCCTGTCTCTTTCTCTGTGATGACATTCTAATGGAATCCAGAAAGAACCAAACCCTGTCTCTTTCTCTGTGATCATCATTCTAATGGAATCCAGAAAGAACCAAACCCTGTCTCTTTCTCTGTGATGTCATTCTAATTGAATCCAGAAAGAACCAAACCCTGTCTCTTTCTCTGTGATGTCATTCTAATGGAATCCAGAAAGAACAAAACCCTGTCCTCAAACATTTACATCAAAAGGTGCAAAGTTATGGGCAAAGACACAAAACAACCACATCAAATTAAATATTGTTCTTGATCAAATAACCTAGAAAACAACCACTTTTCATGCAGCATTAATTTACCATCCTTACAAACCACTTAATGTACCTTACTGTACTGTACATAGGCTGGTCATCTAGGTTTATACCTGTAGACTTTCTATCACCATGAAGAAAAACAATGACCACTACAGTAATTGAGTACATTGAGACATCAAGTGGTTTGTGATGATGTGATGTGATGATGTGCTGTGGTAAAGCATGGTGCTTTCAATGCCAGGGTTGTGGGTTTGATTCCCACGGGGGACCAGTACAAAGAAGTATGAAAATGTATGGACTCACAACTGTAAGTTGCTCTAGATAAGAGTGTCTACTAAATTGGAAAAGGAATGAATAGACTATTTACATTTTCACATAGAAATAACTTGCATTTTCAAAGTACTTGAAGAAACTGGTAAACATACACTACCATTCTAAAGTTTGGGGTCACTTAGAAATGCCCTTGTTTTTGAAAGAAAGGCAAATTTATTGTCCATTAAAAAAACATAAAATTGATGAGAAATACAGTGTAGACATTGTTAATGTTGTTTATGTTGTAAATTACTTTTGTAGCTGGAAATGTCTCATTTTTAATGGAATATCTACATAGGCGCACAGAGGCCCATTATCAGCAACCATCACTCCTGTTAGCTAATCCAAGTTTATACTTTTAAAAGGCTAATTGGTCATTAGAAAAACCTTTTGCAATTATGTTAGCACACCTGAAAACAGTTGTTCGGATTAAAGAAGCAATAAGACTGGCCTTCCTTAGACTAGTATCTGGAGTATCTGGATCATCAGCAGTTGTGGGTTCGATTACAGGCTCAAAATGGACAGAAACAAAGAACTTTCTGATGAAACTCATCAGTCTATTCTTGTTCTGAGAAATGAAGGCTTTTCCATGTGAGAAATTGCCAAGTAACTGAAGATCTCGTACAATGCTGTGTACTACTCCCTTCACAGAACAGTGCAAACTGGCTCTAACCAGACTAGAAAGAGGAGTGGGAGGCCCCGGTGCACAACTGAGCAAGAGGACAAGTACATTAGAGTGTCTAGTTTGAGGAACAGACGCCTCACAAGTCCTCAACTGGCAGCTTCTTTAAATAGTACCCTCAAAACACCAGTCTCAACATCAACAGTGAAGAGGCGACTCCGGGATGCTGGCCTTCTAGGCAGAGTTGCAAGGAAATAGCCATATTTCAGACTGACCAATAAAAAGAAAAGATTAAGGTGGGAAAAATAACACAGACACCGGACAGAGGAACTCTGCCTAGAAGGCCGGCATCCAGAGTCGCCTCTTCACTGTTGACATTGAGACTGGTGTTTGCAGGTCCTATTTAATGAAGCTGCCAGTTGAGGACTTGTGAGGCATTTTTTATGTCCTCAAAAAAATCACAGCACCCCTACCCCCAAACTACTTCTCGCGGCTATGTCCTTATGCTTCCAAAACCGTACTGCAAGTGATGCATGTTCATTTTCAGACCGAATGTCGCGGCTCTTAACAAAACTCCCCCCTACAGAAGAGGCCTTCCTTCAATGACTCTTATGTGTAATATAATGGAACTGAGTCAAGACTAGGAGCTACACTTGCAGAACATCCAGAATATATTTTATACTATTCAGAAATGATTATGCCAAGATGATTCATGCATAACATTATTGTTTATTCCAAAAATCTGAAATGCATGCACGTATGTATAATTGTAACCTACTACTGAGAATCAGTTTGTCTCTCTTTAACAATTTGAAAGGCAGTAAGCGGTATAGGCACTAGTCAGTCTTATTTAGGACTTGATTTTTACTGCGGTATGTTCATAGATTAAGTACTAAATTGGGTCAGTGTGTTGTACAGCATTAGTGAAGCAGAATGTTTGTGGAAACTTGCATATCATGGAAGGCTTTTAGATTTGTTATGTTAGATTATTCTGGGACACCAAAGAAGAAACACAAGGCAGGATTCAATAGCTACATCATTTAATCTTTATATCATTTCTGTGGAAGAACAAGAAGAAACAACATTTACAAACAATAGATGTGCTCAGATCTGGAGCAATCAGGTAAGATCCTTATTCACCCCGAGTCTCTTTTTCAGTTTGTATGACAAACCTTGGGGATGGGGATAGGGGAGAATGTACATGTTGTGGAGTGAGGAGAGCTGGTGAATTCAGGGATTCTGCTGGTTTGATTCAATATGCGATCTGATCTGACACCTTTGTGAGTTATGAAAATGCATGCACTCACTACTCTACTCTGGATAAGTGTCTGCTAATGGCACATCCCTCTCACCAATACAATACAGAGCCCTCTCAAAACATGACTTTCTCCAGTGCATAGTCCACTTCTTCATTGCCAATCCCCACCCTTTAGAGAGTCAATAACATTTCTATAGGCTCTAATCCATAAACTTGTCTTATGTACTGTGATTTTGCCCAGCAGTTCCACCATATATTGTAATTATTTGAATAAGACAATGTATTATTTACAACAACAAAATAATCTGAACAAAATGGAGTACAAAACCCAACAAGCTTGGAGACACAGTGCTGTCTCTGTCTCCATTAAACCTGATGCAGATGTAACAATACACAGAAAATAGCATTTCTATATGAAATCCAAGGCTGTTGAATATATAGACTTAATTGCATATTTAAACCCCAAACGTGTTTGTAAGTGAAATGGGAGTCATATAATCTTAAGTGTAAAGTTGATCTATGTATTATTATATATACAGGATCTCTTTCTCTTATTCACACATTAAACCCCCACACATTCAGTCACCAATAATGGTCCCTGACACATCATTGTCCACAAACAACATCTTCTCTGATTCTCTCTCAACTGTGGTTTGGCGATGGTCAGTAGATTAGGAATGAGTTAAACAAGTAAGTGAACAAACAGTCTTTTGGTCTCTGCGTAAACAGCAATACACATGAATCTGTCCAGGAGGGTAACGGTGAGCGTAAAACACTACGTTCTAACAGACCATCTTTCAACAAGTGGAGATCTTGAGGTTATTTGTGTGTGTGTGTGTGTGTGTGTGTGTGTGTGTATAAGTGTGCATGAAAACAGGATGACGATCAAAATCTGTTCAATATTGTATTTTTTCAAACATGCTTCTTGAATATATATATTTTGATTTGCCCAAGTCATCATTGTTCTTCTCATGGAATGTCTCTGGAAAGTCCTGCCCTAGAAAGTGGTGGTGGGCAAGTTGTGATTGGCTGTGTGTGTGTGTTCAGGGCTGTTCAGGGGTCAATGCGGAAGGCCAGCAGCTTGTCTGAGTGCAGGTTGTTGAGGGTGTGCAGGTCGGGCAGGCACAGGAGCAGCTTGGAGAATATGGCAGCGCTCTCTTCAGGACGACGGCGGTGGATGAGAGAACGCATGGCGCGGATCAACCCTTCCTGGAGCTGTTCCACTGCATCCATGTCAGCGATGCCTGAACGGTCTGAGAAGACGAGAGGAGACAGGGTGAGAGTTTGTTTGAGAAACACCAATATCTATTTATGGATGTTGGCACAGCTTTGTGGTTGGTTAGTGTATCGTTATGCTGATGATTAAATACAAAAATATATTCTAAAAAAAATGACCCCATTCAAGTAAAAATGTAAGCCTATCTCCATACTGGTCAAGGTGCAAATGCAATACTATAAGGAATTAAACAGCTCTTTGTCTCACCTGCAGAGACCAGCACGACGGCCATGAACAGAGCCATCTCTTCAGGCTCCAGCCTTAGAGTTCCCAGCTTCTCACTGAAGTCAAACATGGAGTTGAGCAGCGCCCCCATGCCCAGCGCCCGCAGGGAGGACAGAGGGTACGTCTGGCCGTTCAGGAAAGTCACCGTCCTCTCCTCAGGGTTGAACAGGGTGCAGTACCTCACCATCAACACCTGACCAAGACATAAGACACAATGGTAGGTTAGCCAACACGGAGTGGGATTAAATGTATTGGGAGAGAAAATGAAGAGGTATTTTTTACTTAATTTCAGCTGCAGTTACAAACATCTGATTTAGGGCCGGTTTCCCAGATAAAGCCTAGTCCTGGACTAACCAAGCAGTTATTACCTGGAAGGTGCCTGATTTGAGCAGCATGACCTGGTCGTGCTGGCTGAGCTCCTGGAAGCCAGGGATGCCCTTAGCGAACTCCACCACTTCCCTCACTGCTGGGGTGAAACACTGGGAGAAAGACTCCCATACCTGCTGGCCGGAACGACTGGCCGCAGAGACAGGACACGCATTGAGAGGACAAGCCTGAGAGAGTTAAGAGAGGGTTAGATAGAGAGGGAAAGTTGGTAAAGTTATATACGTCACTTGCTTTGGCAATGTTAACATATGTTTCCCATGCCAATAAAGCCCCTTGAATTTAATTGAATTTAATTGAGCGTTAGATAAAGATAGATTATAATCACACTATACTATTTGTTTTGCAGCTTAACAAAAGTCAAGTTTATAACAACTCTCCATTTACTCACCAGCACTTTGGTGCCCGCTGCTAACTTCCATGGACAGGAAGTCTGAGTTTGGGTCTCTTGGGTCTCTTCCTTAATGGGGAAACAGTTGTGATTGATCGAGCTGCCCCGTTGAGGCGTGTCGATATTGGACTGTCCATGATTCTGATTGGATGTCGCAGGGTAACTATAGCAACAGTTGTCCACAGAAGGGAATCTATGGTGGTTGTCATTGGTTACTGAGCAGCAAGGGGCGGGGCCTGCAGGACAGGACTGATACCCTTGGGTAGAGCCGGAGTGGGGGGAGCCATGGGAGGTCTCCTGAGATGCGTAACTCTTGAAGGGGCAGGATGTTGGGAGGTTGTTATTGTTGTTATTGATGTTGATGCCCAACTTGGCTGCCCTGCCTTGGCTGCTGGTGAAGATGTCCTGATAGGACCGTGAGATGGCTCTGATTGCCTCTTTAGAGGGAACCTCTGCTGGGCTGGGAGGGGCTTCGGAGATAGGGGAGGAGTCTACGTCCATGGTGGTGTTAGACTCGTTCAGGCTGTTCATATAGCTTTGCATCTCCTCCAGAAGCCTCTGCTTCTCCCTCTTAGGGATACGGCCAAAACGCACAGCTGAGGAAGACAAACAGAAGGAAATGGACTTGGAGTAATGTGTTTAATAAATGGTCTGTACAGAAACCAAAATATTCACACATATCCTTGAATACTAAAATGTGTTAATTGTATCTGGCTGTCTCTTCAATATGGATGGATCTGAGCAGATTGTGTTAGTCTTGTAATGGACCCCACAACTCCATCTCCTCCTCCCGATCCCCTCTCCTCCCTATCCCCTCTCCTCCTCCCTACTCCCTCTCTTCCTCCCTACCCTCCTCCCTATCCCCTCTCCTCTTCCCTATCCTCTCTCCTCCTTCATACCCCCTCTCCTCCCTATACCCCTCTCTCCTCCTCTCCTCCTCCCTATTCCCTCTCCTCCTTCATACCCCCTCTACTCCCTATACCCCCTCTCCTCCCTATTCCCCTCCTCCTCTCCTCCTCCCTATCCCCTCTCCTCCTCCCTCTCCTCCTCCTTATCCCCTCTCCTCCTCCCTACTCCCTCTCCTCCTCCCTACCCTCCTCCCTATCCCCTCTCCTCCTCCCTACTCTCTCTCCTCCTCTCTATCCCCTCTCCTCCTCCCTACTCCCTCTCCTCCTCCCTACCCTCCTCCCTATCCCTCTCCTCCTCCCTATCCCCTCTCCTCCTTCCTATCTCCTCCCCTCCTTCCTATCCCCACTCCTCCTTCATATCCCCTCTCCTCCTTCATACCCTGTCTCCTCCCTATTTCCCTCCACCTCCCTATCCCCTGTCCTCCTTCATACCCCCTCTCCTCCCTATTCCCCTCCTCCTCCCTATCCCCTCTCCTTCTCTGTACCCCCTCTTCTCCTTATTCCCCGCCTCCTCCCTATCCCCTCTCCTCTTCTCCTTATTCCCCCCTCTAAAAATATCCATCTGCTGGAGATGTAATTGACAGACCCCCTCTCTCTCCTCCTCTCCTTCTCTCTCTCCGTCTCTCCTTCCTTCCCTCCTCTCTGCTCTGTAAGTAGGGCAGTGGGTCATCATGAACGTGATGTCACTGCTACTGTGGTGGACAGAGAAAAAGAGAGATAGGCTCTCCGCACGCAGGAAGGAGAGGTTGCAGAGAATGAGGGATGGAGGAAGGAGAGATTACAGTGAAGGAGGGGGTAAGTGACAGTGAAGAGGAGGAGTGAAGTAGAGGATTACAGAGAGAAAGTGGTGAGTGAGGAGAGTGAGACGCCACAAGGCGGAGTGTGAGATAAGAAGTAGACTTCATACTGCAGTCCTGCCTCATGAGAGTTCTCCAACCAAGCCAGCACAATGCATGAGGCAAAATGTAAATAATGTATAAGAATGATTAATAAAAGTGCAATCATGAACGTATGTTGTAGAAACAATCTAACTTATAGTGTTTGAGGGCAAAATAAGATACTGCACTAAGCTATGACATTGGAGGAGTTATTTGTGTGTTGCTTTAGTTACAGATGTGAACATCTGTGGTAAAGATCCAATGCAGCCTTTTTTTAAACTCAATATCAAATCATTTCTGGGGAACAATTAAGTACCTTACTGTGATTGTTTTCAATTAAATGAAAAAAAAAAAATTGCTTCTGAGGGTGCTTTGCTACAGGAGGGACTGGTGCACTTCACAAAATAGATGGCATCATGAGGGAGGAAAATTATGCGGATATATTGAAACAACACCTCAAGATATCAGTCAGGAAGTTAAAGCTTGGTCGCAAATGGGTCTTCCAAATGGACAATGACCCCAAGCATACTTCCAAAGTTGTGGCAAAATGGCTTAACGACAACAAAGTCAAGGTATTGGAGTGGCCATCACAAAGCCCTGACCTCAATACTATAGAACATTTGTGGGCAGAACTGAAAAAGCGTGTGCGAGCAAGGAGGCCGACAAACCTGACTCAGTTACACCAGCTCTGTCAGGAGGAATGGGCCAAAATTCACCCAACTTATTATGGGAAGCTTGTGGAAGGCTACCGGACACGTTTGACCCAAGTTAATCAATTTAAAGGCAATGCTACCAAATACTAATTGAGTGTATGTAAACTTCTGACCCACTGGGAATGTGATGAAAGAAATAAAAGCTGAAATAAATCATTCTCTCTACTATTATTCTGACATTTCACATTCTTAAAATAAAGTGGTGATCCTAACTGACCTAAGACAGGGAATTTTTACTAGGATTAAATGTCAGGAATTGTGAAAAACTGAGTTTAAATGTATTTGGCTAAGTTGTATGTAAACTTCCAACTTCAACTGTATATAATAAACACAGGATATTCATGTTTTTTACTGCACTGGGACTTTAATATATCTGGCATCATTACATGTATGGTTGGGTCTCTGCACTGTCCCTAAAGATCATCGACCTAGATCGAGCTAAAGGGCTATACACAGTGGCATGAGGTTAGAGGAGATCTGCTTTGTTGGTTTATATGGATTTACTATTATATGTCAAGAAATTAGTCTGTAGCGTCTAGTCATTACAGAATGGACTGTATCTTTAAGAAGACTAACTGGTTTCAGGGAGGGAAAGTATGCCACTACTGTGCCAACTGACTGAAATATTTGCCTTGCCTATACGGTATCATAAGACACAGAATCACACATCATCAGGCTCCTGAGAATTCAGGGCGTATTCTTTCATGTGGACTGCAGGCAGTTGACTGAGGTTTTCCTGTTTTCACAACAGTTGCAGCAGAAGGAAAGAGGTTTCTAGGTTGCGGTTCTTGACAATTGCGAGAACGTATTTTTTAATAGGGTCAATATGAGTGTTTGTTCCCTTAAAAAAACTCTACACTACCCTCGTTTCTTGTACTCAACCTTTGAGCAACCAAACTGTCGACCGCATGCATAAATCACGCTTGGTTCTCTCATAGATTAAGCAATATAGAGAACTAGAGATAACTACAACAATACTGACAGGAAGAAGAGTAGGAGACAGGCAAACTATTCGAACGAAGTCACGAGGAACCACTATTTTTGCTATGCTTTTTTTAGATAAACCGAAACGTATTCTCGTAATCTGCTATGATGGGGCAATTTATCAATATTTTGCTTATTAAGACTAAAAGTGTAGGATACGATTGATTAATTGCGTGTCAAGGACAGGCTGTTTTGTTCCTGCCTCTCAAGTTTAATTGTTTGCTGTATCCCTAATTAATTCCACAAGATGTTATAAGGGCAAACAGTACACAAGGTAATCAAGTTGCCCCTGTTCCAATTTCCCAAAATAATTCCTGTTTGCTGCAGTTTTCTGGATGACAGATAGCTTTTGGGACTTCAAGGCTCCTGTTCTCATAAATCACTGTCAGAGAGGAGAGTGGGATGGGGGTGAGGAGAGTGGGATGGAGGAAGAGCACAGGATGAAAGTGGGATGGAGGAGAGGGGAGTGTGATGTAGGCAGAGGAGAGTGGGATGGAGGAGAGGAGTGTGTGATGTAGGCAGAGGAGAGTGTGATGGAGGAGAGGAGAGTGGGATGGAGGAGAGTGGGATGGAGGAGAGGAGAGTGGGATGGAGGCAGAGGAGAGTGTGATGGAGGCAGAGGAGAGTGGGATGGAGGAGAGTGGGATGGATGGAGGATGGAGGAGAGTGGGATGGAGGAGAGGAGAGTGAGATGGAGGGAGAGGAGAGTGGGATGGAGGGAGAGGAGAGTGGGATGGAGGGAGAGGAGAGTGGGATGGAGGGAGAGGAGAGTGGGATGGAGGGAGAGGAGATTGGGATGGAGGGAGAGGAGAGTGGGATGGAGGGAGAGGAGAGTGAGATGGAGGCAGAGGAGAGTGTGATGAAGGCAGAGGAGAGTGGGATGGAGGGAGAGGAGAGTGGGATGGAGGAGAGGAGAGTGGGATGGAGGAGAGGAGAGTGGGATGGAGGGAGAGGAGAGTGGGATGGAGGGAGAGGATGGAGTGGGATGGAGGAGAGGAGAGTGGGATGGAGGGAGAGGAGAGTGGGATGGAGGGAGAGGAGAGTGGGATGGAGGGAGAGAGGAGAGTGGGATGGAGGCAGAGGAGAGTGGGATGGGGGAGAGGAGAGTGGGATGGAGGGAGAGGAGAGTGGGATGGAGGGAGAGGAGAGTGGGATGGAGGAGAGGAGAGTGGGATGGAGGGAGAGGAGAGTGGGATGGAGGGAGAGGAGAGTGGGTTGGAGGAGAGGAGAGTGGGATGGGGAGAGAAGAGTGGGATGGAGGGAGAGGAGAGTGGGATGGAGGAGAGGAGAGTGGGATGGAGGGATGGAGGGAGGGAGAGGAGAGTGGGATGGAGGAGAGGAGAGTGGGATGGGGAGAGGAGAGTGGGATGGAGGGAGAGGAGAGTGGGTTGGAGGAGAGGAGAGTGGGATGGGGAGAGAGGAGAGTGGGATGGAGGGAGAGGAGAGTGGTATGGAAGGAGAGGAGAGTGGGATGGAGGAGAGGAGAGTGGGATGGGAGAGGAGAGTGGGATGGAGGGATGGAGGGAGGGAGAGGAGAGTGGGATGGAGGAGAGGAGAGTGGGATGGGGAGAGGAGAGTGGGATGGAGGGAGGGAGAGGAGAGTGGGATGGAGGAAGAGCACAGGAGGAGAGCTCATGGAACATGGAGGAGAGGAACATGGAGAGGCGCAGGGACAAGAGAGAGAGGAGGAATCTGAACAAGAAAAAGACAGACTGACTTTGAAACCTTTAAATGTGCAAGAGGCTGTGTGGATATAGGGTGTTTTCCTAAGTCTGCCCTTCAACAGTAGGCCAGTGCAATGTCTCAGGTGAAAGATGTATTGTTTTATTTGACCTTTATTTAACTAGGCAAGTCAGTTAAGAACAAATTCCTATTTACTATGACGGCCTAGGAACAGTGGGTTAACTGCCTTGTTCAGGGGCAGAACGACAGACTTTTACCTTGTCAGCTCTGGGATTCGATCTAGCAACCTTTCGGTTACTGGCCCAACACTCTAATCACTAGACTACCTGCCGATAAAAAGATAAGGTGCAGTGCTGATGGAACTTGTAACTGATAAACACTCATTGGATGGCCTCAAAAGACTCTCTGCCCCATTCTGAGCCTGCACTACCATTAAGATTTCACTATAACTCTTACCATCTCTGGACATGCCAACGAAGAGGCATTTCTTGAAGCGACAGTGTTGGCAACGGTTGCGGTTCATTCTCATAATGAGGCAGTTCTCATTTTTCACACACATCTTGTAGTTGATATTCTGCTGGATGCTGCGACGGAAGAAACCCTAGACAGGAAATACAAGCAGATGTACAGTTAGTTTGCATCCTGGTTGGTTTTTATGGTAATATAGACTGTGTAATGTAATCATATCATATACCGTTTGTGTTTATTTGTCAGGGTCTTTACCTTGCAACCCTCACAAGCGTGCACTCCGTAGTGGAACCCAGATGCAATGTCACCACACACTTTGCACAGAAGCACCATCCCACCAGCCTCTGTAGACATAGCAAGAGAGAGGCACAGATAATCAGAAATGTGATCAGATCAGTGAGCCTACGAGGGTGAATACCAACCAATTGTACAAGCAACAAAAGATGTGTACAGTCAACTAAAAGATGCAGGGGACATGGGTCATGGATAAGGTGGATATTCAGGTTCAGGAAGTAAAGAGGGAAAATAACACATTGGTAAACAACTCACTGGTGAAAGTTCCTGTGAATCCACATGGTCTTGTCCCAGCGCTGGGGTGTTGGTAGGTGTCCTGTGGGGTGGATGTTGATGTAGCCACATTGTAGACTTCTGGGAACTGGAACACCAGTTTGGAAGATGGAGGGGTACATCTTCCTCCCCTCTGGCCCTTCAGGGACCCCAGGTGCCCGAGCTCTGTGAAGGTGATCTCCTCTGGGGAGGAGGGCTGGGAGTGGGAGGAGGGGGGGGACTCGGTCTGGTACCCACTGGATGGGCTGCCTGGGCTGGCACTGCCAGAGGAGCCCGCATACAGAATAACACCACCTGTTCACAAAACAGAGACAGAGCGGGGAGTTAGTCAGGTAGCTGACACAAAATAGCTGATAAGTTTGCTCTGAAAAGGAGTTTAAAGTATCAAAGTGCATGCTGTAGGATGCCATTTTCAACAAGCAAAAACCTTCATTTGAAAGGGCTGTACTGAATTAATTTTGGTGTCGAAAAATAGTGTGTAACATGTTTTGGAACAGCAAGTTTTATGTGATGTCATGTTGCACATCCCTCTGACCCTGCAAAGGAGGTCAGCTCTGAGAATGTGCTGCAAGCGTCCTGACTCATCATATGATATGAATTTAATAGGTATAATTGTGCATTCAAGCACATACAGGGAGTGGAGCAAGGTAAAACATGTGGGAAACACTGCGCATTGCTTCTGTGCCAACCAAATTCTAAATATGCACATTTTCCCAACAGTGGTGTGTTTCCAACAAACTGACTCGATGAAGAATTAAAATCAGTGTATGATGATGTACTTTTTCCGCTTACGTTTTCATGTAGGCCTACCGAATAAAAATCGAATATTCAATGTGTTTCGTCACATTTTCAAATTTTCAAACAAATTTGCATTAAATATAAAACGTGACTACTCTGGTTTTGGCACGTGCACGCTGTAGCCAATAGCTCGCAGATACAGTGAAGGGTAGGCTGTGTGTGTTGACTAATCTACTTGATGAGATTATTTTAAGAGCGAAAACGTTTGTATTTTACCCACACAAAATCATCACACCATGTCGAACGAACAAAATATCTGTCTGCATTTATAAAATTACACAGAAACTTCCTAGTTTGATCAAATATGACGTTAGGCTACTCGCATAAAAACTGTGGATGGAAACGTGGTAATTGAAACATTTTTGGCGTCAGGCAAACCACAGTATTTATTTGCGGTCGTTATAAATAGTCTAACAGGCCCCTCAGCTGCCTTTGCATCCTCTCCTCGTATCTCTGGTTATCATGAGCTGTCCACGCGCTGATACACCACTGCGCGCGCTGACATGTGTGCGCGAGGTATACTGCCTACACTATAGTTAAAACAATCACCACCCGGTTCTGTGTGGCTCAGTTGGATCCACTGGGGACCAGTACGGGGGAAAATTATGAAAATAAATGCACACACTACTGTAAATCGCTATGTTCGAGACCGTATGCTAAAATGTAAAAATGGGTCCATGATTTTAGAAATATAGGTCTGGTGGGGGAGCGCCTGGGAATGGTATAAAGAGGTACTTACTTACTGACTTTATTGTACCCATGGGGAAATGTTGTTGCAGTGTCATGTACACATTTAAAGTGGCGTTTAAATACAAAACAAAATTGACAATACAACTTTCATAACAGTTATATATCAATAAAACAAAACAAAAAGACTAGCCTGCTGGCCTTACTGAGTCGATGGGAACATTAGCCTGAACTATTTAGGAGTGATATCACACCTGGCACAAATTATTGTCTAGTTCTGTTTTTCCTGCTGAGGGGTGCTCTATACCTGCAAACCAGAGGGGAGTAGTTCAAAGTCCGGGTACAGGGGGTGGCTTGGGTCTAAAATTATTTTGTGAGCCTTGCGGAGGGCCCTGACCTTAAAGATCTCATCCAGGCCTGTCTGTTTGACTCCAAGTACCTTGCGGAGGGCCCTGACCTTAAAGATCTCATCCAGGCCTGTCTGTTTGACTCCAAGTACCTTGCTGAGGGCCCTGACCTTAAAGATCTCATCCAGGCAAGTCTGTTTGACTCCAAGTACCTTGCTGAGGGCCCTGACCTTAAAGATCTCATCCAGGCAAGTCTGTTTGACTCCAAGTACCTTGCTGAGGGCCCTGACCTTAAAGATCTCATCCAGGCCTGTCTGTTTGACTCCAAGTACCTTGCTGAGGGCCCTGACCTTAAAGATCTCATCCAGGCCTGTCTGTTTGACTCCAAGTACCTTGCGGAGGGCCCTGACCTTAAAGATCTCATCCAGGCCTGTCTGTTTGACTCCAAGTACCTTGCTGAGGGCCCTGACCTTAAAGATCTCATCCAGGCAAGTCTGTTTGACTCCAAGTACCTTGCTTGCTGTGGTGATAATCCTTCTCAGTTTATTTCTCTGGCTGACAGTGGCATTGCCAAACCAACAAACAATACAACATTTTTAAATACTCTCAATGAAAGATTTGTATAACAGAGTCAGTATAGTACAGTCTACATTAAAAGATCCCAGCTTTTTGAGAAAATACAGTCTCTGTTGGCTCTTTTTGTAGGTCAGGTCTGTATATTTTCTCCACTGAAGCTTATTGTCTAAGAGGACACCCATGTATTTGTATTCCTCTACAATCTCTATATTCTGACCTCTGATAGATGTTACAGAGGTAGGTGTTGTACACTTCCTGAAGTCTATGCTCTGACCTCTGATAGATGTTGCAGAGGTAGGTGGTGAACACTTCCTGAAGTCTATGCTCTGACCTCTGATAGATGTTGCAGAGGTAGGTGTTGTACACTTCCTGAAGTCTATGTTCTGACCTCTGATAGATGTTGCAGAGGTAGGTGTTGTACACTTCCTGAAGTCTATGTTCTGACCTCTGATAGATGTTGCAGAGGTAGGTGTTGTACACTTCCTGAAGTCTATGCACATCTCTATGTTCTGACCTCTGATAGATGTTGCAGAGGTAGGTGTTGTACGCTTCCTGAAGTCTATGTTCTGACCTCTGATAGATGTTGCAGAGGTAGGTGTTGTACACTTCCTGAAGTCTATGCACATCTCTATATTCTGACCTCCGATAGATGTTGCAGAGGTAGGTGTTGTACACTTCCTGAAGTCTATGCTCATCTCTTTGGTCTGACCTCTGATAGATGTTGCAGAGGTAGGTGTTGTACACTTCCTGAAGTCTATGCTCATCTCTATGTTCTGACCTCTGATAGATGTTGCAGAGGTAGGTGTTGTACACTTCCTGAAGTCTATGCACATCTCTATGTTCTGACCTCTGATAGATGTTGCAGAGGTAGGTGTTGAACACTTCCTGAAGTCTATGTACATCTCTATGTTCTGACCTCTGATAGATGTTGCAGAGGTAGGTGTTGTACACTTCCTGAAGTCTATGCACATCTCTATGTTCTGACCTCTGATAGATGTTGCAGAGGTAGGTGTTGTACACTTCCTGAAGTCTATGTTCTGACCTCTGATAGATGTTGCAGAGGTACCTGTACACTTCCTGAAGTCTATGTACATCTCTATATTCTGACCTCTGATAGATGTTGCAGAGGTAGGTGTTGTACACTTCCTGAAGTCTATGCACATCTCTATGTTCTGACCTCTGATAGATGTTGCAGAGGTAGGTGTTGTACACTTCCTGAAGTCTATGCACATCTCTATGTTCTGACCTCTGATAGATGTTGCAGAGGTTGGTGTTGTACACTTCCTGAAGTCTATGCACATCTCTATGTTCTGACCTCTGATAGATGTTGCAGAGGTAGGTGTTGTACACTTCCTGAAGTCTATGCACATCTCTATGTTCTGACCTCTGATAGATGTTGCAGAGGTAGGTGGTGAACACTTCCTGAAGTCTATGTACATCTCTATATTCTGACCTCTGATAGATGTTGCAGAGGTAGGTGTTGTACACTTCCTGAAGTCTATGTACATCTCTATATTCTGACCTCTGATAGATGTTGCAGAGGTAGGTGTTGTACGCTTCCTGAAGTCTATGCACATCTCTATGTTCTGACCTCTGATAGATGTTGCAGAGGTAGGTGTTGTACCTTCCTGAAGTCTATGCACATCTCTATATTCTGACCTCTGATAGATGTTGCAGAGGTAGGTGTTAATACCTTCCTGAAGTCTATGCACATCTCTATGTTCTGACCTCTGATAGATGTTGCAGAGGTAGGTGTTGTACGCTTCCTGAAGTCTATGCACATCTCTATGTTCTGACCTCTGATAGATGTTGCAGAGGTAGGTGGTGAACACTTCCTGAAGTCTATGCACATCTCTTTGTTCTGACCTCTGATAGATGTTGCAGAGGTAGGTGTTGTACACTTCCTGAAGTCTATGCACATCTCTATGTTCTGACCTCTGATAGATGTTGCAGAGGTAGGTGTTGTACACTTCCTGAAGTCTATGCTCATCTCTTTGGTCTGACCTCTGATAGATGTTGCAGAGGTAGGTGTTGTACACTTCCTGAAGTCTATGTTCTGACCTCTGATAGATGTTGCAGAGGTAGGTGTTGTACACTTCCTGAAGTCTATGTTCTGACCTCTGATAGATGTTACATAGGTAGGTGTTGTACACTTCCTGAAGTCTATGCTCTGACCTCTGATAGATGTTGCAGAGGTAGGTGTTGTACACTTCCTGAAGTCTATGTTCTGACCTCTGATAGATGTTGCAGAGGTAGGTGTTGTACACTTCCTGAAGTCTATGCACATATCTTTGGTCTTGTTGGTATTGAGGACCAAGTGTGATTCCTCACACCACTATACAAAGTCATCTAGGACCGATCAAGGCAGTGTCATCAGCGAATTTAACAAGGTGTCTGTCAGGATGGGAACTAGTACAACTATTAGTGTACAAGATGTACAGAAGTGGGGACAAAACACATCCCTGAGGAGCGCCTGTGTTGGTATTGCGTATGTCCGACACATGGGGACCTATATTGACTCTCTGTGAGCGTTGGCTCAGGAAGTCCAACAGCCACAAAACCAGCCCCCCATCTAAGGAGAAGTCCTGAATGAGTCTCTGTGCCAGAATGTAAGGCTGGATTGTGTTGAAGGCAGAAGAAAAGTCAACAAATAGAACCCTAACATGGGATTTGGCCTCTAGATGTCTATAGACCATGTTAATACCCCCTCTAGATGTCTATAGACCATGTTAATACACCCTCTAGATGTCTATAGACCATGTTAAGGAGGGTACACCCTCTAGATGTCTATAGACCATGTTAAGGAGGGTAAGAATAGCATCATCAACTCCTCTGCTAGGCTGATAGGCAAACTGAAATGGGTTGAGAAGCTTCTGGGTGACGCTGAAAATATGACTTTTCACAAGTTTCTCAAGGCATTTCATTACTAAGGATATCAAGGCTACAGGGCGGTAGTCATTCAGCACAGAGGGTGTAGCCTACTGTACATTAAACTAGCACGCTGCCCTAGGTATGAAAAGAGTGAGTCACATTCTCCCATAGAACTATATTCCCAAATAGCATGCACTTGTCATGTAACCTTACATTTTATATGGGAAACATGACCATCTGTCCTTTTCCTTCCTCTTGTTGTCTTCCCTGTGTTTTCCTTGATTGTTAACACAGCAGAGCTAGTGCTGGTCTTTTGACAGGGACCTCCTGGTCCTGCCCTGGCCTGGCACTTCCTGAGACTGGAAACAGACAGCCTGCTGCTGACCCAGCCAGGACTTGTCCCACCTCCACCCGCACACAAAGACTTTGGCATGTCCACCTGAATACTCACGTGAGCTACTTTTATGTTAGTTTGTGTGTGTGAGGGTCCCTCAAAACTGGTGCCATAAATGTGGTCAATTATCAGGTTTTACAGTCTCCCCAAGGCAACGCTTGACTATACTGCTATATACTGTACTGCAGTAATATGTCATCTACTTGACCAGCGGCTAAGTAAAGTATATGGCCTTTGTGTCAAGTCAACTAACTCAAATTCAGAGAACATGGCCCTCATGAGAGTATAGAAAACCATAGGGGGCTATAGGACTTTAGGAATGTAAATTGGCTTTGATGTTCAGCCAGAAGGATAGCACATAGCCTATAGCTCGCACCAGAGGATGCCCAATGTAACCCAGGGAAGAGACAGAAGAGGAGCCATACACTCACTAGCACAAGCTAGTTAAAATGCACATCAGTGCAGACAGACACTACTGTTAATTGTGGAATCAGCAGCAGGTTGGGAAGTGAGGAGAGCAGCTTCCCATCGTGACCTTAACCAACCCGTTCTGCCACTAATCTATGTGCCTGAGTCGAGGTGTAGAGCCAGACAGGCTGTCAGGCAGGCTGTCAGGCAGGCTGTCAGGCAGGCTGTCAGGCAGGCTGTCAGGCAGGCTGTCAGGCAGGCTGTCAGGCAGGCTGTCAGGCAGGCTGTCAGGCAGGCTGAGGCTGTCAGGCAGGCTGTCAGGCGGGGAAACGTGAGCGCTGAGCACTTAACAGGCACTACAATCCTTGCCCACATCCTCCTCCCCTCCTCCCCCTCCCCTATTATAGCCTTCCCCTGGTTTGTTCTCTGAGCTATGCTATGCTACAGCTGTAAGCCTGGCAAGACTGCTAGTGTTTTCCTAGCTTGTTTTGCCTTTGCAATGTCATGAAGGATAGGGTTGAGGTAGAAAATAGGTTTGAGGTAGAGGTTAGGGTGGAGGTAGAGGGTAGAAAGTAGGGTTGAGGTAGAGGTTAGGTTTGAGGTAGAGGGTAGGGTAGGGTGGAGGTAGAGGATAGAGTTGAGGTAGAGGGTAGGGTGGAGAAAGAGGGTAGGGTGGAGGAAGAGAGTAGAAAGTAGAGTTGAGGTAGAGGGTAGGATTGAGGTAGGGTGGAGGTAGAGGTTAGGGTAGAGGGTAGAAAGTAGGGTTGAGGTAGAGGGTAGGGTGGAGGTAGAGTTTAGGGTGGAGGAAGAGGGTAGGGTGGAGGAAGAGGGTAGGGTGGAGGTAGAGAGTAGGGTGGAGAAAGAGGGTAGGGTGGAGGAAGAGGGTAGGGTGGCGGTAGAGAGTAGGGTGGAGGTAGAGGGTAGGGTGGAGGAAGAGAGTAGGGTTGAGGTAGAGGGTAAGGTTGAGGTAGAGGGTAGAAAGTAGGGTTGAGATAGAGGGTAGGTTTGAGGTAGAGGGTAGGGTAGGATAGGGTGGAGGTAGAGGGTAGGGTGAAGGTAGAGGGTAGGGTGGAGGAAGAGAGTAGTTTGGAGAAAGAGGGTAGGTTGGAGGAAGAGGGTAGGGTGGAGGTAGAGGGTAAGGTGAAGGTAGAGGGTAGGGTGGAGGTAGAGGTAGAGGGTAGAAAGTAGGGTTGAGGTAGAGGTTAGGTTTGAGGTAGAGGGTAGGATAGGGTGGAGGTAGAGGGTAGGGTGAAGGTAGAGGGTAGAAAGTAGGGTAGAGGTAGAGGGCAGGGTGGAGGTAGAGGATAGAGTTGAGGTAAAGGGTAGGGTGGAGAAAGAGGGTAGGGTGGAGGAAGAGAGTAGAAAGTAGAGTTGAGGTAGAGGGTAGGTTTGAGGTAGGGTGGAGGTAGAGGTTAGGGTAGAGGGTAGAAAGTAGGGTTGAGGTAGAGGTCCGGTTGAGGTAGAGGGTAGGGTGAAGGTAGAGGGCAGGGTGGAGGTAGAGGGCAGGGTGGAGGTAGAGGGTAGGGTGGAGGTAGAGGGTAGGGTGGAGGAAGAGGGTAGGTTGGAGAAAGAGGGTATGGTGGAGGAAGAGGGTAAGGTGGAGGAAGAGGGTAAGGTGGAGGAAGAGGGTATGGTGGAGAAAGAGGGTATGGTGGAGGAAGAGGGTATGGTGGAGGAAGAGGGTAGGGTGGAGGTAGAGGGTAGGGTGGAGGAAGAGGGTAGGGTGGAGGTAGAGGGTAGGGTGGAGGAAGAGGGTAGGGTGGAGAAAGAGGGTATGGTGGAGGAAGAGGGTAAGGTGGAGGAAGAGGGTAAGGTGGAGGAAGAGGGTATGGTGGAGAAAGAGGGTATGGTGGAGGAAGAGGGTATGGTGGAGGAAGAGGGTAGGGTGGAGGTAGAGGGTAGGGTGGAGGAAGAGGGTAGGGTGGAGGTAGAGGGTAGGTGGAGGAAGAGGGTAGGGTGGAGGAAGAGGGTAGGGTGGAGGAAGAGGGTAGGGTGGAGGAAGAGGGTAGGGTGGAGAAAGAGGGTATGGTGGAGGAAGAGGGTAGGGTGGAGGAAGAGGGTATGGTGGAGGAAGAGGGTAGGGTGGAGGTAGAGAAGTTCACCCATTTGGCTCCACTCTAATTTATAGCTAGATCATAAAAGTTTGTGAATTATTGATGTACAGTATGTGGCTGAAGCCAGGATCCAAACTGACAGCTGCCAAAGCATCCTAAGTAAATACATTACAGTAAACAATAAGGAACATGTTACTATGTCTCTAAAAGACTGCATTAATCCAGCTAGGAGAAGAGTAGGCCACTGTCTCAGTAACAAGGTGCAATGGTATTTGGATTTGCACTCCGTGGCTGACATAGATACTGCAGCAGGCCTAGAACCACACACACAACACGTGCACACACGCATACTGATGCCACAAAAACACTCACACACTTTAACACTCACCACATACACTGCTGCTACTGTCTATTATCTATCCTGTTGCCTAGTCACCTCTACGTACATATGTATATGTACATAGTTATTACCTCAATAGTTACCTCAATTTCCTCGTACCCCAGCACATCGACTCGGTACTGGTACTCCCTGTATACAGCCATGTTATTACCTCGTACCCCAGCACATTGACTCGGTACTGGTACTTCCTGTATACAGCCATGTTATTACCTCGTACCCCAGCACATTGACTCGGTACTGGTACTCCCTGTATACAGCCATGTTATTATCTCGTACCCCAGCACATTGACTCGGTACTGGTACTTCCTGTATATAGCCATGTTATTACCTCGTATATAGCCCCAGCACATTGACTCGGTACTGGTACTCCCTGTATACAGCCATGTTATTACCTCGTACCCCAGCACATTGACTCGGTACTGGTACTCCCTGTATATAGCCATGTTATTACCTCGTACCCCAGCACATTGACTCGGTACTGGTACTTCCTGTATACAGCCATGTTATTACCTCGTACCCCAGCACATTGACTCGGTACTGGTACTCCCTGTATATAGCCATGTTATTACCTCGTACCCCAGCACATTGACTCGGTACTGGTACTTCCTGTATACAGCCATGTTATTACCTCGTACCCCAGCACATTGACTCGGTACTGGTACTTCCTGTATATAGCCATGTTATTATCTCGTACCTCTGCACTTCGACTCGGTACTGGAACTTCCTGTATATAGCAATATTATTTTTTACTCGTTATTGTTATTCGTTACTCACAGTGTATATTTTTTAAATCATTGACTATGCATGGTTGGAAAATGACCTTTAAGTAACCTTTTTACTGTTAGTCTACACATCTTGTTCATGACGCATGTGACAAATACCATTTTATTGGATTAATTGGAGGGGTCTGAATAGAAGGAGTTGAATTTATATTATGGATTGCATTTATGTATATTTATATTGCAAGTATATTCAAAAGTCTACTCTATTCAGGTATTTAGGTTGCATTTTAAAGAAGAATGACACCAATGGGACTATTTGGCAGCCACCAAATATCCATGTAGACTAATTGCATTATGCATAATTTGAGGATTATAATAGATTATCTCCATCACACTGCATTACCAAGAATGCAGGATGTCACGGATTGCCCTATAGCAGTTTTAGCATCACTCTGAGGACTACAGCGGATCAAATGACTTTGCAGGCTACAAATAGCCTACTGTCAGGGAGGGCTGTCACGTTCCAACTGTACATAGCACACTTAGTCTAGCCTAGCGGATGTGTGTGCTGAACCTTCAATTTGGGAGAGATGTTGATCAGCGGCGTTAGTTGGGTATCGCCATACCCTAGCTCAAGACCAAAAATGGTAAGTAGGCTAAAACAATGTACACTAAAATCGTTCCAATCCCGATTCTAACTAAACGGTGATGTTTAGCTGGTTTTAGGACCATGCAGAGAGCAGCTGCCAGCCTGCAACTCTTTCTTTCACTTTTAGAGAGCAGAGCGCAGACAGTGCCAGTTTGCTTTGGCAGTCAGCCGTTTAGGCAGTGCGCCAATTGCTTTGAATTTGACGTCGACATTTGAACTCGGCCTTCTAAGCCTTGTTGTTATCTGATAGATATATACTGTATGTGTTATCAATGATGTCAATTCGGAATTGGGAGGTGACCATTCGAAACAAAAGCTATTTTATTGCTGTTAAAATACAGGCTGTGATAGCTGTAGGCTTGATTGATATTTAAATGAATTTGACCAGTAGACTAGTGCAATGTTGGTTTCATGTAGTAGTATGAAAATAAACACAACTGAACTTGCTATTTGGAGCATTTCCCCCAAATGGATGTCATGATTTTGACTTCAAAGACAATAACAATTGTAGGCAATAACAAATGTAAATGGTCATGCAGTGACAGAATGATAATTGAGATAATGCAAATCATTAATTGTTACTTAGTTAGGATAAACTTTTTTTCCCTTCTTGTTGTAGGCCTACTTTTTCATCATCCCAATTCTGCATCCCTAATCCCTACCTGTAGCCTACTTCCATCTGGTATAATGCATTTCCACACTATCAGTCTTTCTTGTCCATCTTCCTCACTTAAAATGAGGTATTCTTACAGATCAATCTTGTTGCTAAAACGTCATTAATGTTATGTAACTATAGTGTGGATGTAGGGCTGTTTAAACAATATATATATATAATTATCACCCAGATGCGTAAACAACACAATAATATCAGACAGACAAACTGGCCCGGGGAAATGCGCGAGGCGCCCCCTCGTTGGCACTATTCTCGTGCCTTGTTGATACAACATTTTTCAATATTCTCCAAGCGGCATCGTTCGTTGATACAATGTTTCAATATTCTCAGAGCAACCATGTTGATACATTGCTTCAATACTCGCAAAATGTTTACCTTCCCTGGCGAAAAATGCAGACAGGCAAATGTATACCTGTGCGGGAAGTGCACGAAGCAATGTTGACATTGTAGTCTTTGATGTAGGCTGTGCTTTTTATTTCTATTCATTTATCTGGCATAGTTTGCATTTGCGGTCAGCTGTTTTATGCACCGGTTACTTTCACATTGGTGTCGGTATTTGAAACCGGCCTTGTTGTGACTTGATAGCACGTATTACGCATCTATTTCATGTTGCTCTGTATGCGCCGTTCCACAAGTAAATGAGTTTATGATGAGGTTGAGTAGTGTTTGACATTGTCCACGGCGTTCCACACACCTTAAACATAATATTGCGGTGGTAATTAATGCCTGGGGTCAATCACATCCCCCAACCCACCACACCCCACTTTGCCATACCCTAGTTTTAGATGAACTGACGCCACTGATGTTGATGCAAGGGACTTGCATATAGGATCCAGGACTAATGATATAGGATCCAGGACTAATGCATTAAATCGCGCATAATGCGGGAAAACGTGACGAGAGATAAAGTTAATGCATGAAATCTCTGACACACTTTCCAACCTAACCTCCCCCTTTCCACCACCGGAGGCACCATCACTACAGAAGTGCCGGGAGAGAGAGAGCGAAGAGAAAAAATAAATGGGGAGAGAGAACTGTATCGGTCTGTAAAATCACACGCCGCACGCGGTTTAGCAAATGCATCCACGTGAGGACGATTCGAGAATGAGAGGAGTGCATTCAGTGGGAAGACTCGCGCTGCATGAAGCTATCACCAGCAGTCAGAAATGATAATCACCACCCGCGCTTTATAGCCTCTGTTATAATTGTCGAGGAAACTCAAATAGAGCATGGTGTACGGTTGGTTGGGGATGTTCCCCCCACACACACACACACACACACCGCACGCGATCATTCATAGAGCCAGTGGCCAATATTGACCACATAGAAACACTGGATTACAGTTCCGACAACAGGTTGGATGATCTGATTAGACATCCTGTGGGTAGTGGACACGTTTAGATGTAGTTCACAGCACCCAGATTGTACCAACGCCTGACCTGACTGGCATGGTTCCAAAGTGTGTGTGTGTGTGTATCCGGGCATCTCAGTTAAATGCCGTCACCTCATTGCATTGCTCTGTGAGGCTTACCTAATTGGGCAGCAGGTGAATATGGGGATCTGGGTTAAAACAGCAGTAGCCTCACTCTCAATATTATGCAATCAGTTGAACTAGCTTGTGTTATTTAGATTAGGATGTATATGGATTACAGCTGATTTTGTTTACTTCTGCTTGGTTTGATAAGATAAATCAAGAATGCATGTACTGTATCTCTCCCTCTAAGACCATTACATATCAAGGTCAAACAGGGGCACTAGCTGTAGGTTAACTGAGCCATGTAATCATAGAGTCAAGTTGGATGACATTCTCAATGAAGAAAAGAGAGAGCCACCATTCAAAACCGCCTCCAAGTTGCAGGCAGATGGCAAGAGTAAAAAATGCTGCCGCATGGGGCTCAGATATCCCACATTACTGCACCAGTGACCTTTTAACCTCCGTATTGACATCATGCAAACATCCGCAAATTGTATACAGTATTTAGCCTACCCGAATAGCCCATACAAAATATCTAAGGCCAATAAAGTAGATGATGAATAAGTTAATAAAAGCATTTTTTATATATAATATTTAAACAAATAAATGACAAAGTAAGTTTAGTGTCGGATGCAGAGGTCTGAAAAGCTCCAAGTTTTGTCCTCCAGATAATAACTGACATGGAACCCGTGGAACACATGGAACATGCAGAAGGGCGCCTTGACCCAGACCGTTTCCATCACCTGGACTGAAACGTGACTGCAGAGTTAGTAAATGAATCACCACTCAACAGCTGGGAGTGGAAGTAGAATATGTAAATAAATATTATGATGCCAGGTGTACTTTGGCTAACCTTGCGGAAACACCTCCCAATGCTCCATGCATAACTCTATAGTTTCCCATAGCCATAAGCTTTGCGTTATCAACCCATGCCACTGGCCCAGCCTCCAAGGGCGGCAGGTAGCCTAGAGGTTAAGAGCGTTGGACCAATAACCGAAAGGATACGCAAAACAACACATTTACATTTCACATGTGTATAACACACAATTGTACATGTGTGAAATAGGACAAAAATAGGCACCCACCAAATTAGTAATCACAACACTTCTCCTATCTATTCAGTATCTCAATGCACACTGTGTCATGGTCTGACCATCGTTCGTATGTGTTTTCCTTGTTTTAGTGTTGGTCAGGACGTGAGCTGGGTGGGCATTCTATGTTGTGTGTCTGGTTTGTCTATTTCTATGTTTGGCCTGATATGGTTCTCAATCAGAGGCAGGTGTTAGTCATTGTCTCTGATTGGGAACCATATTTAGGTAGCCTGTTTTGTGTTGGGTTTTGGTGGGTGATTGTCCTTAGTGTCCTTGTTCCTGTCTCTGTGTTAGTTTACACAAGTATAGGCTGTTTCGGTTTTCGTTATGTTCATTACGTTCTTTGTTTTGTAGTGTTTATAATTTATTCGTGTTTTACGTTTGTTTATTAAACATGGATCGAAATCTACACGCTGCATTTTGGTCCGACTCTCCTTCACCACAAGAGAACCGTTACAGAATCACCCACCACAACAGGACCAAGCAGCGTGTCAACAGGCAGGAGCCGCAGGAGAAGCAACAAAGGCAGCAACAGCGGTGCAATGAGGATTGGACATGGGACGATATATTGGATGGCAAGGGTTGCTACACATGGGAGGAGATCCTGGCGGGAAGGGATCGCCTTCCATGGGAACAGGTGGAGGCACTTAGGAGAGCAGAGGCAGCCGGAGAGAGGAGCCGGCGATACGAGGGAACACGGTTGGCAAGGAAGCCCGGGAGTCAGCCCCAAAAATTTCTTGGGGGGCTCACAGGGAGTATGGCTACGCCAGGTAGGAGACCTGCGCAAACTCCCTGTGCTTACCGGGGGGCTAGAGAGACCGGGCAGGCACCGTGTTATGCAGTGGTGCGGTGCATAGCCCGGTGCGGTATATTCCAGCTCCGCGTATCGGCCGGGCTAGAGTGAGCATCGAGCCAAGTGCCATGAAGCCGGCTCTACGCATCTGGTCTCCAGTGCGTCTCCTTGGGCCGGCTTACATGGCACCAGCCTTGCGCTCGGTGTCTCCGGTTCGCCTGCATAGCCCAGTGCGGGCTATTCCACCTCGCCGCACTGGCAGGGCGACCGAGAGCATTCAACCTGGTAAGGTTGGGCAGGCTCGGTGCTCAAGAGCTCCAGTGCGCCTGCACGGTCCGGTCTATCCGGTACCACCTCCACACCCCAGCCCTCCGGTAGCAGCTCCCCGCACCAGGCTTCCTGTGCGTGTCCTCAGTCCAGTACCACCAGTGCCAGCACCACGCATCAGGCCTACAGTGCGCCTCGCCTCTCCAGCACTGCCGGAGTCTCCCGCCTATCTAGCGCTGTCAGAGCTTTCCTCATCTCCAGCGCAGCCGGAGTCTCCCGCCTGTTCAGCGCAGCTAGAGCCTTCCTCCTCTACAGCGCTGCTGGAGTCTCCTGCCTGTTCAGCGCAGCCAGAGCTGCCAGTCTGCATGGAGCAGCCAGAGCTGTCAGTCTGCATGAAGCTGCCAGTCTGCAAGGAGCTGCCAGTCTGCAAGGAGCTGCCAGTCTGCACGGGATCTGCCAGTCAGCCAGGATCTGCCAGATCCGCCAGTCAGCCAGGATCCGCCAGTCAGCCAGGATCCGCCAGTCAGCCAGGATCCGCCAGTCAGCCAGGATCCGCCGAAACCACCAGCCAGCCAGGATCTGGTAGATCCATCAACCTGCCTGAGCTTCCTCTCACTCCTGAGCTTCCTCTCACTCCTGAGCTTCCCCTCACTCCCGAGCTTCCCCTCAGTCCGGGCTTCCCCTCAGTCCCGAGCTTCCCCTCAGTCCCGAGCTTCCCCTCAGTCCCAGCTTCCCCTCAGTCCCGGCTTCCCCTCAGTCCCGAGCTACCCCTCAGTCCCGAGCTACCCAGTCCGGGCTGCCCCTCAGTCCAGTGGGGCCCGTTGTTAGGTTTCCTAGGCCAAGGTTAGCGGCGAGGGTCGCCACTCAAGGGACGCTAAGGAGGTAGACTAAGACAATTATGGAGTGGGGTCCACGTCCAGCGCCAGAGCCGCCACCGCGGACAGATGCCCACCCAGACCCTCCCCTATAGGTTTAGGTTGTGCGTTCGGAGTCCGCACCTTGGGGGGGGGGGTTCTGTCACGGTCTGACCATCGTTCGTATGTGTTTTCCTTGTTTTAGTGTTGGTCAAGACGTGAGCTGGGTGGGCATTCTATGTTGTGTGTCTAGTTTGTCTATTTCTATGTTTGGCCTGACTGGTTCTCAATCAGAGGCAGGTGTTAGTCATTGTCTCTGATTGGGAACCATATTTAGGTAGCCTGTTTTGTGTTGGGTTTTGGTGGGTGATTGTCCTTGTTCCTGTCTCTGTGTTAGTTTACACAAGTATAGGCTGTTTCGGTTTTCGTTACGTTCATTACGTTCTTTGTTTTGTAGTGTTTATAATTGATTCGTGTTTTACGTTTGTTTATTAAACATGGATCGAAATCTACACGCTGCATTTTGGTCCGACTCTCCTTCACCACAAGAGAACCTTTACACACTGGGTGGTACAGAATAATTTACTTATAGATACACACGAAAACAATGTTGACTGCCTACTGTTGGCAATAAGCATAGAGTGCATTGGAACCAGTGACAGCTCACTCCATGTGAATTTGTTTTCATGAGGAAAAACAGGAAGTGTCTCCTACCCATATGAAAAAATAGTATAGTATACTATGGTATAAATACTACACTCTTAGAAAAACGGTTTCAAAAGGGTTCTTCGGCTGTCCCCATAGGATAACCCTTTTTGGTTCCAGGTAGAGCCCTTTTTGGTTTAAAGTAGAACCCTTTTGGCTTCCATGTTGAACACTATGTGGTTCTACCTGTAACCAAAAAGGGTTCTTCAAAGGGTTCTCCTATGGGGACAGCCAAATAACCATTTTAGGTTCTAGATAGGACCTAGATCGGACTTTTTTGTAATATCCAACAAGTGGATGTTTTCTGTCAAGCATACAGTGTATAATATTTACTGTAGTGTTTTTGCAGACTTTATTGTAGTATTTACTGTAGTGTTGCGGCCATGACTATAGTATACTGTAGTATTTACAGTTTACTATAGTATAAATACTGTAGGAAAAAAATGATTGTGTATATACTATAGTAATTACGTAGTGTTTTTGCGTACTTTAGTATACCTACTCATTCAAGGGTTTTTCTTTATTTTTTATATTTTCTACACTATAGAATAATAGTTTAGACATCAAAACTATTAAATAACACATATGGAATCATGTAGTAACCAAAAAAGTGTTCAATAAATCAAAATATATTGTATTTTATATTCTTCAAAGTAGCCATCCTTTGCCTTGATGACAGCTTTGCACACTCTTGGCATTCTCTCAACCAGCTTCATGAGGAATGCTTTTCCAACAGTCTTGAAGGAGTTCCCACATAATGCTGATTACTTGATTGTTGGCTGCTTTTCCTTCACTCTGCGGTCTAACTCATCCCAAACCATCTCAATTGGGTTGAGGTCGGGTGATTGTGGAGGCCAGGTCATCTGATGCAGCACTATCACTCTCCTTCTATTCTTCTTATTGGTGTCCTTTAGTAGTGGTTTCTTTGCAGCAATTCGACCAAGAAGGCCTGATTCACTCTGTCTCCTCTGAACAGTTGATGTTGAGATGTGTCTGTTACTTGAACTCTGAGGTGCAGTTAACTCTATTGAACTTATCCTCTGCAGCAGAGGTAACTCTGGGTCTTCCTTTCCTGTGGCAGTCCTCATGAGAGCCAGTTTCATCATAGCGCTTGGTGGTTTTTGCAACTGCACTTGAAGAAACGTTCAAAGTTCTTGACATTTTCCAGATTGACTGACCTTCATTTCTTAAAGTAATGATGGACTGTCATTTCTCTTTGCTTATTTGAGCTGTTCTTGCCATAATATGGACTTGGTCTTTTACCAAATAGGGTATATCACCCCTACCTTGTCACAACCCAACTGATAGTCTCAAATGCATTAAGAAAGAAAGAAATTCCACAAATTAACTTTTAACAAGGCACACCTGTTAATTGAAATGCATTCCATGTGACGACCTCATGAAGCTAGTTGAGAGACGGCCAAGAGTGTGCAAAGCTATTGTAACAGATGTGAAACGGCTAGCTTAGTTATCAGAGGTGCGCGCTAAATAGCGTTTCAATCGGTGACGTCACTTGCTCTGAGACCTTGAAGTAGTAGTTCCCCTTGCTCTGCAAGGTCCGCGGCTTTTGTGGAGCGATGGGTAACGATGCATCATGGGTGACTGTTGTTGATGTGTGCAGAGGGTCCCTGGTTCGCGCCCGGGTTTGGGCGAGGGGACGGTCTAAAGTTATACTGTTACACTATCATCAAGGCAAAGGGCAGCAACTTTGAAGGATCTCAAATATAAAATATATTTTAGATTTGTTTAGCACTTTTTTGGTTACTACATGATTCCATAGTTTTGATGTCTTCACTATTATTCTACAATGTGGAAAAAAAGTAAAAATGAAAGAAAACCCCTTCAATGAGTAGGTGTGTCCAAACTTTTGACTGGTACTGTATATATACTTGGCATGTAGGTTTCACACTTTTGGGTAGTACAAACTGGGTATGGGGAGGAAAATGGGCAGGGTATATGCAAATAAATACTGTAGTATAATATACTATAGTAATTACTGTAGTATTTTTGCCGACATTACTGTAGTATTTACTGTAGTGTTTTTGCTGACATTACTGTAGTATTTACTGTAGTGTTTTTGCTGACATTACTGTAGTATTTACTGTAGTGTTTTTAATGACATTACTGTAGTATTTACTGTAGTGTTTTTGCCGACATTACTGTAGTATTTACTGTAGTGTTTTTGCCGACATTACTGTAGTATTTACTGTAGTGTTTTTGCCGACATTACTGTAGTATTTACTGTAGTGTTTTTGCTGACATTACTGTAGTATTTACTGTAGTGTTTTTGCTGACATTACTGTAGTATTTACTGTAGTGTTTTTGATGACATTACTGTAGTATTTACTGTAGTGTTTTTGCCAACATTACTGTAGTATTTACTGTAGTGTTTTTGCCAACATTACTGTAGTATTTACTGTAGTGTTTTTGCTGACATTACTGTAGTATTTACTGTAGTGTTTTTGCCGAGATTACTGTAGTATTTACTGTAGTGTTTTTGCGATCTGTAGTATACTGTAGTATTTACTGTAGTGTTTTTGCCAACATTACTGTAGTATTTACTGTAGTGTTTTTGCCAACATTACTGTAGTATTTACTGTAGTGTTTTTGCTGACATTACTGTAGTATTTACTGTAGTGTTTTTGCCGAGATTACTGTAGTATTTACTGTAGTGTTTTTGCGATCTGTAGTATACTGTAGTGTTTTTGCGATCTGTAGTATACTGTAGTGTTTTTGCGATCTGTAGTATACTGTAATCTGTAGTATACTGTAGTGTTTTGCGATCTGTAGTATACTGTAGTGTTTTTGCGATCTGTAGTATACTGTAGTACAGTACACTACAAAATGATATAGTAAGTAATACACATGATCGAGGGATGCTACAGTGTGTACAATTCTACAATATACTACAGTTTACTACAGAATTCTATAGTAAGTATTGTAGCATTCTATAGTAAACTGTAGTCATTTTTTTATGTGGGAAGTTGGTGAACTTCAAGCACTGTCACATATCATCATCAATCTTTTTAGCAGTTTTTCATGTGCACCTTTGTATGCTTGAAATAAAACATACACTTGTTGGATATTACACCTGTTTCAGAACTTATATCAATCAGTATTCATTGCATTTTCCAAGTTCAAGCATGGGAGGATAATGCACAATAAGCATGATGGTCCTGTTATAAAGTTGAATTGTTCTCATCTCCATGTCGCAACTTTCTAAACATATAGAATTGGACATACAGTACTAGCCTTATAAAATGCTTTAAAATCGTATTAGGTCGACCCCCTTTCTAACATGCCGATGAAGAGACACCTTCAATGTAAAACCTCATCATGCAGGACATTTGGGAACGTATTTTACACACAAATACGCACGACTGCAAAGAGAAACAAACACAATAAAACGTGGTAAATACTCTTTCAATTCTTTAAGAAATCATCACCATACTCAACTCAAAATGTATAACTCCAATACCAAATTCAATATTGAGCTACAAAAAATAGTATTGCTATGCGACTGATATATAACATGTATGCAATAACAAAATATAATTTGAAAATTAGCAATCAATGGAAATAACGAAACATACCATCGCAATCATAGCACTTACCACCCGGACTGGCCATGTTTCTTGATGTGTCTTGTTTGCTGTGATGAATGAAGCTCGACTTGTCAATATACAGCTGCTTCTGAATGTCAATATGCAGGATCAATACTAAACTACAGACAGGTGATAGTCGAGAACTACCTGTGCGTAAAATACCTGACCCATGGAACGAGCGCACAGTTGAAGACAATAGTATTGATCTGTCAACAGAACACTCTGTAGTATACTGTAAGCACGGTTATGTCCAGCTGTATTCTATGCAGAACAGTTCTGTCCAACTGTCTCAGGTGTGCAGGATATATTATTATTGCATGCTACCTGGATCCGTTCTGCACTGTGCTAGTGAGTTGCTTGGTTCAGCGGAAGGGAGTGTCGCGAGCAGAGAACAAGTGATTCTAATTTAAAAAATCCCAATAATTCACAGCTCCATCAGCATCTCCGAGGATGAACTGAACTGTAAACTAGATCAAATAATACACGCACTCACTTCCACATCAATCACGTTTTCAGGTGACTTAAAAAAATGTGACCCGCTTCTGCGTCCTCACTCAACTTCTGTTGTGTCTGTTTGGATGTATATCTCATCTCACTATATGTCCCATTTGAACTCTCCTTTCACCCTTTACTCTATAATGCGTTCTCATTGGCCGGTATCTAGAGCTGAGGGGAGATTTGATGCGCTTATGTGACCGTGCTACGCGTTTAGTAAAGCCACGGTGCATGTGCGCTCTGCATGTGCCTGGGCGTGCGCCGCCCTACTGACATACTGTACATTTTATACATACCATAATGCCGAGCGTGCGATAACGAGAAGTGGGCGGATGAGGCACATGCACAATGGGCGGCGCACACCGTGACTGGTCCGGAAGTTTTTAGTAGCGGACTGCCGCTTGAAGTTGATGGCCGACATTCAGACCATGTGTCTTAGGAACAAACACACAAACAAGTGACACACGTTGTCCTAAATGTGAGTGTTTGTGTTTGTGGAGGAAATGTAGGCTGTCAGTACTGTATGGGACAGCATACAGCACATTTTACTGTGGCATGATTATTCACGTCCCCTCAGTAACATTCAATTGCAGTTCATTATTTTGTCACTAGAGAGCGGTACAACGCCAGCAAAACCATCTTTGTAGCCTCAATTATCCACACATTCATTTTTCTGAAGTGTTTGGGTGAGTTCAAGAGGATCACTTATGTCAAGCCTTCCAAAGTGTGTTGCATTATGAGGATCAACATTGTCTTACTTGTGCCTACATGACAACTGCATGACTTTACAAAAACAATACGATCAAAGATCATGAAGTTTTGACAGCAAGTTTCTGCAGTTGCTCATCATCAGCTTCAGACAGCAGCTGCATTGTGGGAGCCTCTATTGTCAACCCATCATTAGGGTGTTTTTGTTTGACCAACGCAAGTGTGACCAAATTCATGACTGGAACAGGTAATTTGTACATTGATAGACTCCAATGTACAAATGATTGTGACATTTCAGTCTCTCTCACAAATTGAATTGATAGTACAATGTACACACATACAGTACCAGTCAAAAGTTTGGACACACCTACTCATTCAGGGTTTTTCTTTATCTTTACCATTTTCTACATTGTAGAAAAGTAGTGAAGACTTCAAAAATGAAGTGACACATGGAATTATGTAGTAACCACAAAAGTGTTAAATAAATCAAAATATATTTTATATTTGAGTAGCTTCAAAGTAGCCACCCTTTGCCTTGATGACAGGTCATTTGTACATTGATAGACTTCAATGTACATGTTACATCTGCTCCTGCCACGCCCACTAGTGCTTATCCTGTGTCTCCTTGACCTGCTGCCACTCCCCCAGTGCTCTCCCCCTCTCCCTCTCTTTCTTTCTCTCTCTCTCTTTCTCTCTCTCTCTCTCTGTGTGTGTGTGTGTGTGTGATTTGTGGGCAGAGACAGGTGTGCTGGAGTCAGAGCAGATCCCCACCAGCTGCAACCTGTTCCATAATCAAGACCTCTACATATACTCAGTCCTGCCTCTTCTCTCTGCCAGATCGTAATCTCTGCTCAGTCAGTCCATGTTTCTAGCCGTTTGTTCCTGTTTAGATCCTGTTGGCCTGTTTTCCCTTGCCTGACGCAATTTTCCTCTCCACTACAGTTCTGCCCGCTCTGACTCTGGTCCCTGTCTCCAGTCCGACTTCTCGTCAGTCCTGCTACTCTGTCCTGGATTCCCCACACTACGGCTCCCTTGGATTCCCCTCCGACCTGGTTACCCTGTCCCAACACCTCTCTCTCCAGCCTCAGCCTCTGCACCTGGTTTTCGGCAATCCGCCTGAGCTTCCCCTGGCCTGCACTCAGTCCCCCCGTGTTTCAATAAATACCTTGGTTACCTCATCCCAGTCTCCTCGTCTGAGTCTGCTCTTGGCTTCCCCTGTTCCGCTCCACTTGACAGTACAAATGATTGTGATATTTTCGTCTCTCTCACCAATTGAATTGATTGGACAAAATACACATATATATTAACAGTTTGTGTGTGTGTAATATGGGGGTTGGAGCCATGTGTATTTCATTACTAATAAAAACTTTTATAAACAATGGCAATCCTGCCTTGTTGCGTTGAACCTTGCTGTTGGAAAACCACATTGGTGTCCGACTTGGCTGTTGCAGATGCACCTCCCCCGACTTCATTCCTCAACTTTCATCTGCAGTGGATTGCTTCAGCCTTACCACTCAAACGAGCCCCCTCTCTTCGGGACAATGGTCGAGATGGCCCAGTGCGCAGATAACTGATTGATCATAACTTTGGATGCGTTGACATTTATACAGGCAGCCCAATTCTTCACAAATGTTTCACAAAGTTGTATTTTTTGCTAATCAGATCAATTCTAAAAAGATCTAATGTGAAAAGATGTGAATAGTCAAAAGACCAATTAGTGGGGGAAAAAAAGATCAGAATTGAGCTGCATGTGTAAACGCAGCCTTTGAGTTCTTTAGATTAATTTGTAGTGATTTGTACTATTAGGATTGAGCAGTATGTTACCATGATATTACACCTAGGTCTATTAGGCCTACTTGATGAGGAAGATGTTGCGTAAACACATTGTTCCTTTGTCTTTCTCAAGCAATTTTGCGTTAAGACTTGTTGCAACTGTGTTTATTTTTATCTGAAACTACCTAAACATGCTTAATCTGCACTACTATCCTACCTACCGTTTTACCGTCCATTTGTAAATTAGGTGTGTAGGCCTACAGGTGTACTAGCAGGAAATATATCACTCTCCGCTCTTATGTAAATTATTCCCTGACAGAATTAATTTGGTGTCAGATTTGAAGTGCATCAAATTATGAAGTGTGTGTTGGCCGACTCATGTACATGTCATGATGAGAACATATTATGGCAGGGCACGCAAATAATTACAGGGTGCTCTCGCTGTTTGGGCACTGAACGGAACAGAACAGAACAGAAGTCGCTGCCAACACAGACACCTGCAAAACACCTTGTGCCTCAGGGCTAAAGAGACAGTCATCACTGTCTGTCTCGCTCTCACGCTGTCCCACTGTCTCTCTCTCACACACCATTTAATTTGTCTGAAAAAGTTTATTGTTGAGTGAAGTGATGCCAGTTTAGCTGTGGGTGATGAGAGCTTATAGTTTATACCATGCTGCGCCTGCCTCACAGTTTGGTTTAGATTGCTTATAGAATGGCTGATTTATAAGCTTCAGAAAGCACATTTTATGAGTAAAGAATGCAGAAAACTATTTCAAGTAAGTGTGGTATTATTCCTGATTTCAACATGGCTTTACAACTGCATGGGAGACAGTAGCTCATCTGCATCTTTCTAGAGTTGTATTAACCACTCTTTAATCACACTATGGGTCATTGATTCACAGTTTTATGTGCAGGGAGAGATGGGGGAAGGATGGAGGGAGAGGGAAGGAATACCTTTCCTTTAAAGCAAGAGGGAAGGAGAGAAGGAGGGATGGAAAATAGGACCTTTCCTTTAGAGATAGAGGGATGGAGAGGGATGGAATACCTTTCCTTTAGAGCAGGAGGGAAGGAGAGAAGGAGGGATGGAAAATAGGACCTTTCCTTTAGAGATAGAGGGATGGAGAGGGATGGATGGATGGAAAAAGGACCTTTCCTTTAGAGAAAAGATTTGCTGTAATTACTGAATCACTTCCATATGTGTCCCTGACTGCTTTCTAGCTGCCTGCCCTCACCACCCGTCTCTCTCTCTCCTCTCTCTCTCTCTCTCTCTCTCTCTCTCTCTCTCTCTCCTGTTTTTTATTTAATTTAAGTCTTCTATCTCTCTCCACAGCACTTGGAGCAATTTTGCAAAACTACTGCTTAAACAAAGTCTATCTTAATCAGAACATCTTGGCATATTTGGCTCTATACCGCAACTTGTGGGGATTCAATTAGAACGAGCCAGCCAGGGAGAGAGAGGTAGGGGGTGAGAAACAGACAGGGAGAGAGAGGAGAGAGGGAAGGTGAGAGAGAGGAGAAAGAGGGGGAGAGAGGGAGAGAAAGGGGGGTTTAAGGTTGAGCGAGATAGAGGGAGAGAACGTTGGGGAGGGGGTGAAAGATGGGTGGAAGAATACGAGAAATAATAAAAAGTGGAAGGAAAAGAAAAATAATGTGGTTTTGGGTGAAAGAGACAGGAAGAGCTAGAAGAGAGGGAAGCAGAACAGAGAGAGAGAGAAAGGGAGAGAGAGAGAGGAAGCAGAACGTAGAGAGAGAGAAAGGGAGAGAGAGAGGGAAGCAGAACGTAGAGAGAGAGAAAGGGAGAGAGAGAGGGAAGCAGAACGTAGAGAGAGAGAAAGGGAGAGAGAGGGAAGCAGAACGTAGAGAGAGAGAAAGGGAGAGAGAGAGGGAAGCAGAACAGAGAGAGAGAAAGGGAGAGAGAGAGGGAAGCAGAACGTAGAGAGAGAGAAAGGGAGAGAGAGAGGGAAGCAGAACGTAGAGAGAGAGAAAGGGAGAGAGAGGGAAGCAGAACGTAGAGAGAGAGAAAGGAGAGAGGGAGAGAGGGAAGCAGAAGGGAGAGAGAGAGGGAAAGGGAGAGAGAGGGAAGCAGAAAGCAGAGAGAGAGAAAAGGGGGAGAGAGGGAAGCAGAACGTAGAGAGAGAGAGAGAGAAAGCAGGAGAGAGGGAAGCAGAAGTAGAGAGAGAGAAAGGAGAGAGAGAGGGAAGCAGAACATAGAGAGAGTGAAAGGGAGAGAGAGAGGGAAGCAGAACGTAGAGAGAGAGAAAGGAGAGAGAGAGGGAAAGTGCAGATAAAGAGGGAGAGAGAGAGAGGGAAAGGGAGAGAGAGAGGGAAGCAGAACATAGAGAGAGAGAAAGGAGAGAGAGAGGGAAAGTGCAGAGAAAGAGGAGAGAGAGAGGGAAAGCGAGAGAGAGAGGGAAGCAGAACGTAGAGAGAGAGAAAGGGAGAGAGAGAGGGAAAGGGGAGAGAGAGAGGGAAGCAGAACAGAAGAGAGAGAGAAAGGGAGAGAGAGGGAAGCAGAACGTAGAGAGAGAGAGAGAAAGGGAGAGAGAGAGGGAGGGAAAGGGAGAGAGAGGGAAGCAGAACATAGAGAGAGGGAAAGGGAGAGAGAGAGGGAAAGTGCAGAGAAAGAGGGAGAGAGAGAGAGAGAGAGGGAAAGTGCAGAGAAAGCGGGAGAGAGAGAGAGAGAGGGAAAGGGAGAAAGAGGGAAAGTGCAGAGAAAAAGAGGGAGAGAGAGAGGGAAGCAGAACGTAGAGAGAAAAGGAGAGAGAGAGGGAAAGTGCAGAGAAAGAGGGAGAGAGAGAGAGAGAGGGAAAGTGCAGAGACAGAGGGAGAGAGAGGGAAAGGGAGAGAGAGGGAAAGTGCAGAGAAAGAGGGAGAGAGAGAGGGAAAGGGAGAGAGAGGGAAGCAGAACGGAGAGAGAGAGAGAGAGAGAGAGAGAAAGGGAGAGAGAGGGAAGCAGAACGTAGAGAGAGAGAAAGGGAGAGAGAAAGGGAAAGGGAGAGAGAGGGAAGCAGAACGTAGAGAGAAAGAGAGAAAGGGAGAGAGAGGGAAAGGAGAGAGAGGGAAGCAGAACGTAGATAGAGAGAAAAGGGAGAGAGAGGGAAAGGGAGAGAGGGAAGCAGAATGTAGAGAGAGAGAAAGGGAGAGAGAGGGAAAGGGAGAGAGAGGGAAAGGGAGAGAGAGGGAAGCAGAATGTAGAGAGAGAGAAAGGGAGAGAGAGGGAAAGAGAGAGAGGGAAAGGGAAAGGAGAGAGGGAAGCAGAATGTAGAGAGAGAGAAAGGGAGAGAGAGGGAAAGGAGAGAGGAAAGGAGAGAGAGAGGAAAGGGAGAGAGGGAAGCAGAATGTAGAGAGAGAGAAAGGAGAGAAAGGGAAAGGGAGAGAGGAAAGGGAGAGAGGGAAAGGGAGAGAGGGAAGCAGAATGTAGAGAGAGAGAAAGGGAGAGAGAGGGAAAGAGAGAGAGAGGGAAAGGGAAAGAGAGGGAAGCAGAACGTAGAGGGAAAGAGAGAGAGAAAGGGGGAGAGAGAGGGAAAGGGAGAGAGGGAAAGGGAGAGAGAGGGAAAGGGAGAGAGGGAAGCAGAATGTAGAGAGAGAGAAAGGGAGAGAGAGGGAAAGGGAGAGAGGGAAAGGAGAGAGAGGGAAAGGGAGAGAGGGAAGCAGAATGTAGAGAGAGAGAAAGGGAGAGAGAGGGAAAGGAGAGAGAGGGAAAGGGAGAGAGGGAAGCAGAATGTAGAGAGAGAGAAAGGAGAGAGAGAGGGAAAGGGGAGAGAGGGAAAGGGAGAGAGAGAGGGAGAAGCAGGAGAGAGGGAAGCAGAATGAAAGAGAGAGAAAGGGAGGAGAGAGAGAGGGAAAGGGAGAGAGGGAAAGGGAGAGAGGGAAGCAGAATGTAGAGAGAGAGAAAGGAGAGAGAGGGAGAGGGAAAGGGAGAGAGAGGGAAAGGAGAGAGAGGGAAGCAGAACGTAGAAAGAGAGAGAAAGGGAGAGAGAGGGAAAGGGGAAAGGAGAGAGGGAAAGGAGAGAGAGGGAAAGGGAGAGAGGGAAGCAGAATGTAGAGAGAGAGAAAGGGAGAGAGAGGGAAAGGGAGAGAGGGAAAGAGGAAGAGAGAGGGAAAGGGAGAGAGAGGGAAAGGGAGAGAGGAAAGCAGAATGTAGAGAGAGAGAAAGGGAGAGAGAGGGAAAGGGAGACAGAGGGAAGCAGAACGTAGAGAGAGAGAAAGGGAGACAGAGGGAAGCAGAACGTAGAGAGAGAGAAAGGGAGAGAGAGGGAAGCAGAACGTAGAGAGAGAGAAAGGGAGAGAGGGAAGCAGAACGTAGAGAGAGAGAAAGGGAGAGAGAGGGAAGCAGAACGTAGAGAGAGAGAAAGGGAGAGAGGGAAGCAGAACGTAGAGAGAGAGAAAGGGAGACAGAGGGAAGCAGAACGAAAGGGAGAGAGAGAGAGAAAGGGAGAGAGGGAAGCAGAATGTAGAGAGAGAAAAGGGAGACAGAGGGAAGCAGAACGTAGAGAGAGAGAAAGGGAGACAGAGGGAAGCAGAACGTAGAGAGAGAGAAAGGGAGACAGAGGGAAGCAGAACGTAGAGAGAGAGAGAAAGGAGAGAGGGAAGCAGAACGTAGAGAGAGAGAAAGGGAGACAGAGGGAAGCAGAACGTAGAGAGAGGGAAAGGGAGACAGAGGGAAGCAGAACGTAGAGAGAGAGGGAAAGGGAGACAGAGGGAAGCAGAACGTAGAGAGAGAGAAAGGGAGAGAGAGGGAAGCAGAACGTAGAGAGAGAGGGAAAGGGAGACAGAGGGAAGCAGAACGTAGAGAGAGAGAAAGGGAGACAGAGGGAAGCAGAACGTAGAGAGAGAGAAAGGGAGACAGAGGGAAGCAGAACGTAGAGAGAGAGGGAAAGGGAGACAGAGGGAAGCAGAACGTAGAGAGAGAGAAAGGGAGACAGAGGGAAGCAGAACGTAGAGAGAGAGGGAAAGGGAGACAGAGGGAAGCAGAACGTAGAGAGAGAGAAAGGGAGAGAGAGGGAAGCAGAACGTAGAGAGAGTGGGAAAGGGAGACAGAGGGAAGCAGAACGTAGAGAGAGAGAAAGGGAGAGAGAGGGAAGCAGAACGTAGAGAGAGAGGGAAAGGGAGACAGAGGGAAGCAGAACGTAGAGAGAGAGAAAGGGAGCAGTGGAAAGAAAGAAAGAGACATTTAAGCAGAAAGAGGGAGCGCTGT